>NC_062218.1:64152514-64452514 GCF_902686445.1 Sciurus carolinensis
TTTTTTAAAAGATCATTCAGTGTTCCTTTTATATTTGAATTGATAGTGTTTGAAGCTGTGATTATTTTTTAAGTTAGAGGCTCGAAGAAGATAAATCCCTGGGTTTACAATGAATGGTCCCCCCCCCCCCCACCACCACCATGGGTACATTGTTGTAGAGAATGCTTGGGTTGGGTGGTACTACAATTCTAAGTACTGACCTTGAAAACTTAGTCACCATTTAGTAGTAGTTTATAGAAAAACATATTATGAACATTTGCACTTGAACTTACTGTCTTAGTAAGTAAACTTTTAAATGTAATTTAAAAGTAGAGTGCCTATAGTACAGGTGAACTGTTAAGATCTTTTAAAATTTGTTCATGACTTTTCTTTTGTTCATGTCTTTTGCATTTTTAGTGGTACCTTTAAAACATTATGCTAAATGAAAAAAGCCAGTCTTTCACTACATATTTCATGATTCCATTGATATGAACCATCCAGAAAGTATACTGATGGTCACCTAGGCCCAGAGGACTTGGGGTATGTGTGCAGTATTCCACTACTTAAATGTCTTAAAAGGCAAGATAAATGGGCTTTTTGTATGATGCAACAAGTTTTTCTGGTGCAGAAATCTCTTGACAGCTTACTGAACATAAAGTATATATATTGTGTGGGAGGGCTCTGCTGTTCTCCCACTTTTAGGATATCAATTCAGTGTCTCTTTACCTGTCAAAGCATACTGACCATTAAAGGTGACACACACATGACCCAGTATTTTCCTGTTCTACATGACCAACCTTTTCTTTTTATGTCTGTAGATTTCACTGCATTATTATTGGGACGTCTAACTCTATTAGCTAACCAATTACTCAAATTTCAGAAGAAATTTTGGTGATTCTGCGTAAGAGAATGCTAAGGTAAAGCCTCTACTCTGTGGTGTCAGTATGGCCCTGATTGCTGATCCTCCACCCCCTTCGCTCCTGACATCTTCCCAAGGAGCATACCTATTTGGTTAATGAAGGCAGTGAGTGATCTGGTATTTAGATTTTGAACACTTATGGATTTATAGCTATTTGGCAATATTTCTTCCAAGAAATATTACATCCGATTGTCTAAGATACAATTCATAAACCATACAGTTCATCCATCTAGAGGATATACTTCAGTGGTTTTAAATATATTTACAGTTGTGCTATCAATGCTACTATAAATTTGAGAATATTTTCTTTACCCCCAAAACAATTCCCATACCCTTTAGCCACATTTTCCCCCAATCCCTCTAGGCCTAGGCAACCATTGGTATGCTTTCTGGACATTTCTTACCAGTGGAATCACACAATATATACTCTTTTAGGCTGATTTCTTTCACTTAACATAATCTGTTCAAGATTCATTCATATTGTGGCAGGACTTCATTTCTTTTCATTGCTAAATAAATTTCATTGTGTGGAAATACTGAATTTTATTTGTCTACTCACTAGGCAACATACATCTGTGTTTCCACTTTGGGGATTGTTAATGCTGCTGTGAATATTTTTGTACAAGTTTTTGTGTAGACATATGCCTTCATTCTCTGATACATATTTGGCAGAGGAATTGGTAGGTCACATGGTAACTGTCACATTATTTTCCAAAATGGTTTTTACCACCATGTTACATGACCATCAGCAGAGTATGAGAATTCTATTTTTTTTTCATATCCTTTCCAACATCATCTTTCCTATTAAAGCCATCTGATTAGGTATAAAGTGATATTTCATTACAGTTTTGATTTATACTTTCCTGATGGCTAATGATTTTGAGCATCTTTTCATGTGCTTACTGGCCATTTTTCTATTTTCTTAAAGAATGTCTGTTCAGACCCTTTGCCCATTTTAAAAGTGTGTTGCCTTTTGAAAACTGTGTTAACAGTTCTTTATTCTAGATACAAGTCACTTAGACACATGATTTACAAACATTTTCTTCAGTTCTGTGAATTGTACTTTTACTTTTTTGGGGATATTATTTGCAGCATGAAAACTTTTGATTTTGATGAAATCCAGTGATCTCCTTTTTCTTTTGTTGCTTGTACTTTTGATGCCATATCTAAGAAACTTGCCTAACCCAGTGTAATGAAGATTTATGTCTATATTTTCTTCTAAGTATTTTATGGTTGTAAAATAAACGTTAGGATTTTGATTCATTTTGAGTTAATTTCTTTATGTGGTTAGAAGTATTTAAAGTTAATTTATTCTTAAAATATTTCTTAAGAATTTACTACAGATATAAGACATTTTGATAATATCTAAGTGTCTAGACTTTGCCCATTTACTGGTTTCTGTAAGAAGTATTATTTTTTTTGCCACCACTTTATCTTTAGACATATTTTCATTTTTTCTTCTTCCTCCTTTTTGTTTGCAACATGGTCTTGTTGTGTTGCCCAGGCTGGCCTCAAACTCGTAGGGTCAAGTGATCCTCCTGCCACAGCCTCCAGAGTATCTAGGACTACAAGTATGTACCACTGTGCCTGGCTTTAGACACATTATCCTTTCTTTATGTAGTTCATGTAGCTCAGATATGGTGCTGAAACATAGAATGTGAAATTTGAAAGGCAAGACCTCTTTACTTCAGTGATCTCTTAACATTTGCTAATAAACCATCAAATTTTGTTGTTTTGCTTACATCATTAATGTGATTTGAATGGGCTTAATGTTGTATTCTGGCAATGCAAGCAAAGCATGTTCTCAGTTTTTACAAATCATTATACTTAAAGTGGATAGTTGCCAGTTTAAGTCTTCATAATTGTTTAAAATTTTGTGTAATCATTGTGACTGCACTAGAGATTAAAAAGGACCACGTTCAGTTGTCTCCAGGAGTTTGTTACCATCGCAGTGGGACCCATCAGGTTATTCATTTAGCAAATATATGTGGAGCTCCTAAAGTCAGATTCTGACAGTCACTAGAGGTACAAAGATGAGAAAGCCCTTTAGTTGTCAATGAATCCGCCCTTTAGTTGGGAACATAATGCATGATAAATGCTTTTATGGTCAAGAAAAAAGTAGCACATTTTTCATATTGCAGGAGAAAAACTTCCTGAGAAGGTGCTGCCTAAGCTGTCTTGAAGGACAAAGAGGCATTGCTTATTTTGTAGCCTCTGTTCCCTGGAAATGCAGCATCTAAGGCAGGTGGCATGTGTGTTATGGTGGTTCACCCCTCATTTATGGTTAGAGAAATTCAGACACAGGGTAATATTTCTGTTTACTCAGGAATGACAGAACTTGGACCAGAACTATTACATGGGATCATTTTAATAAGTGCTAAATCTTTGAAATAGAAAATCTGATATGTTTTATATTTTCAGCATATCTCAATTGCACTAGTTACCTTTTAAGAACTAGTGACCACCATGTTGTTTAGCACAGGTCTAGATGAATAAAACATATTATGTTAAAACAAAATTATTGAGCCCGAGGGATCTCTGAAATGAAAGATGGTAGCCAGAAAAGGACTGATCCTACGACAAGTTCCTGAAGCTACCATTAGCAAGGAAAAAGGTTAGATAGCAGTTGGAAATATATCCACTGGACCCATAAGCCAGGAAGATTTTCATAATGAAAATTTGGAGAAGGAAAGCATAAATTATTTATATTGAACAGCATTGGCAATAGATAAGAGGGCAGGATAATGCAAAACGGGGAACGTTTTCAGATAGGAGAATGGTCTATAAGAAGTATTTGTTGCTTCTGAATTGGTTGGGGGTTGTAAACAGGATTTGATGATGCCTGGTGGTTCAGCAGCCTGGGGTTTGAATGTCCATTGAGTTTCAATGACATTCAGGAATGTGGAATAGATTTTTAAAAAATTTTTGCTTTGGTCTATTACTGTTAACTGATTGATTTCCCCCCCCCTTCACCCTCCAGCCTTTGTAATTAAATAATTAATTTTAGGATATCTTTAAATTTTTCTTTTATCAAATATAATAGCTCTAAAGTATGTGTGATTAAAGTACATTAATAATTATTCCAATCTAAAGTTTGTCTACATTCCTTAGATGTCATTTATATAAATGATGTGACTTTACCCATCTTTGCAATCTCCATCCCATAAATGATTTCACCAATTGTTCATTGTCCATTCTCAATTATTTTTAAATTTTCAAAGGCCTAAAATATATCTACTTAACATTAATTAAATCCATAGGTATGACATGAATAGGCTTATATCTTGAAAGACTCATTTGAGCTCATTATGAAAAATAGACTGGGAAGGGGTCCAAGCATGGGAAGAAACTTATAAGAAGTCTGTTGCAGTTTATAAGTGAGAAATACTGGCAGCTTGATCCAGGGTGAAGGAGGGGGAAATGGAGAAGTGGACTGAAAGGAAGTGAGAAAGGTGGCTGATAGTAGCCTGAGGGTGACTTGGTTGAAGTAATGTTTTTTTTTTTGTTTGTTTGTTTGTTTGTTTTTTTGCTTTGTGTATCTTTCAAAGTGATGAAGACTGGAAATATAGAGATGTTGTATTCTGTTAAAGCAGTTGAACATATGAGATAAAAGGACATTTGATAGGGTAATCCTAAGAAAAGGTGGCAAGAAATGAAACTTAGATACAAAGAGAATTTGTTGTTGTTGTTCTTGTTATTTTGCAGATATGCTTTGTCAGGGTGGCATAAATTTTTGAACTGCAGAGCATATCTAGTCAAGCACTCTACCACTGAGCTACATCCCCAGTCCTAAACTGCAGGGAATATCTAACATCAACAAAATAAAGGATAAAGATTCAAGTTATATTTGTACTCTTTAAAATTGGAAGGGGAATAAAAATAAGGTGAAACTAGAGTTCAATTAAGCAGTGATCAATAGCAGTTGTGAATCAATAAGTATGTTGGGGATCAGTATGTATACTAGGATCAGTAAATGTTCATACTTATTAAAATCTATCTCAGGTTTAATTTAAATATAGGATGGCAGCAAACTCTGTACATATTTTTTTAAATATATTTTTAGTTGTAGATGGATACAATACCTTTGCTAAAAAATTTATTTTTATGTGGTGCTGAGGATTGAACCCAGAACCTCACATGTGCTATGCAAGTGCTCTACCACTGAGCCACAACCCCAGCCCTGTGCATGGCTTTTTAATGAGATACAAAATGACAGAGTATTGGTTCCATCTGTTCTGATTTTAAGGCTTGGAGACATACCTTAAGAGGTGAAAGTATATTGTAAAGATTCCTGGGGAAGGAAAGAAGCCCAACACAGTCCATCTCTAAGTGTAATGAAAGTGTCTCTGGGAGTTTACAGGGTGTTTGCTCAGTCCCAACTTTCTTCCCACTTTACCACCTCCCTGCCAAGCAGTGGAAGCCATTTTCAAATGAAATCAGTATTTATAAAACATAAAAGTCGAGCTTCACTAATTCAAGTGAAGATTGATCTCTGCCACCCTGCTTTTCCTCTTTTGCCCCTTTCACATTTCCTCCTATCTCCTCCATTCTGAGGTCCTTCTGAAGAGCTGTCGGACTTTGTGGAAACTGCTTTCACACTGCCATTCCTCACCAAGTGGAACAGCAGAACAGTCACTGAATTTATTGGCCCTGACTTTGCTCTGGTGACTCATTGGCAGCTCTGCTAATCGCTGTTCCCTTCTCATGCTGTACCTGCTGTTCTCTGCTCCTTTTCTGATCACCTTTTTATGACTTCTTTCTGTCTCTCTACCATGACTGGCGGTGTCAGCTTCTAGTTAGTAATTAGCAATCTTTATGTCTCATATTCAGTCTCCTCAAGAAATAAGATCTAATTGAATTGGTTAGACATTATCCAATCTAGAATCTTCTCTTCTTCTAGTCCCAACTTCTGTTGGGGCCTGTCAGTCATCCTCATGTTCAGTTCTAAAGACTGTACATAGGTCAATTCCTCATCCTTTCATCTGTAGCTGGGGTTTTAGGGTTACAAGACAAAAAAGTTGAACAAAGAACTGCTTCTGAGATGTTTTCCTTAGAAGATGAGTGTGGATATTGTTTTTGGCTGGTTCGTATATGTGTTATTCTTTATTAAATTCTCAGTTAAAGTGGTAATAATGAGAGCAGCCCCAGTTATTAAGTATTTTCCATGCACAGTAACTGTATTAAGCACTTTACATGTAGTGCCTCATCAGCCATGTGATCCATTTTACTGATTAAAAAAACTGATGTTCAGTGAAATATGAAGTGCTTTTTCAAAATTTACATCTTGGTATTGGAACTGAGATTTGAATGCAGGCAGTTAACGTTCCAAATATGATAGTCTGTAGCACAACATATCAGAGCTGCAGCTCACCAGGGTGATTATCAAATTATGTGTTTTAAAGATGAGAAAAGTGAGATTAGAATTTAGGTGACTTGCCTAAGGTCACTAGTCTCTGTTAGTGAAAAACCTTGTAAGTCTTGGGTACTTTTTCTGTAGTAGAAAGAACACTAGTGGAGGAATCAGAAACTAGAAACTCCACTAGTGTTTTTTCTACTACAGAAAAAGTACCCAAGACTTACAAGGTTTTTCATACTAACCTTGAAATCTAAACATTATATGCTAAGAGAGATTATAATAAGTGAATAGATGATATATGGCTGTGTACAATCTGTGTAGGCTTTTATGGTACTAACTGCTGCCTAACTCAAAGATGGTATATGTACAGAGAGAAATAAGCAGGAGCCTGAGTTTGGTTCAATAAACAAATTCATGTGGTTAATCAATCTCCTCATTTCTGACTGAAGGCAAAAGTACCCTCTGCCAGGTTAGAATCTTTCAGGTTATATGTTACACTGAGAAATGTCTAATTTAGTGCATGGTATAGGAGATCATTTATAATACAGTGAAAATACACGACCCTGATGGGTTTGAGGAATTGAGATTAAAGATTTTTTTAAAAGCTAATTATGCTTTTTTTAGTCAGCTTTTTCATTACTGTGACTAAATGGTCCTACCAGCACAATTGTAGAGGAGGAGAGTTTTATTTGAGGTTTCAGAGGTCTTAGTCCATAGAAGGCCAGCTCCATTCCTTGGGGCTTGAGGTAAAGCTGAACATCATGGCAGGAGAGGGTGGCAGAGGAAAGCAGCTCTTATAATGCGATCAGGAAGCAGAGAGACTCCACTTGCCGGATGCAAAATATATACCCCATAGCCATGCCCCAGTTCCCACCTCCTCCAGCCACACCCTACCACTTCAGTTAATCCCACCAGGGATTAATTCACTGATTAGGTTAAGACTCTTACAACCCAATTGTTTCTCCTCTGAACCTTCCTGCATTGTCTCACACGTGAGCTTTTGGGGGACATCTCACATCCAAATCATAACAATGTTAGATGGAAAATTTTTATTTTTCTTCCTATTTGAAAAAATACTCATTTTCATAATGCATCTGGTTTTAAATGAACTATGATGGCAATGTTAAGTGGTATTACTTAAGTGTTGGCAGACTAGCTTTGACTTAACTAATGAAGTAATGATACAGCTTTAATGTATATGCAGAATGTCTTTGGTTGTTATTTAAAAGTTAATAAATTACAGGAGCTTAGTTGGTTCCTGCAAGCCAATAAAATAAGACTATTTCAGAATAGTTCCTTGGTAGAAATGCAAATTCTCAGCCACTATCCCAGACCTTCTGAATTTACTAAAAGGTACATTCAGAGTGAGGCTCACCAATCTGAAGTTCAAGTCCTCCAGGTGATTCCAATGCATGCTGAAGTTTGAGAACCACTGCCCTAGAAGAAATCAATTTATCATTTGAAATAATTTCATTTTGATTATGTTGAGGAGAAGGAATATTTTCTTGCCAAAGGAAATCATTTATAATCTGTTCAACCATAGTCTTTTCTTGTTGAAGTTGTTATTGTGGCGAACTCTATTTATGCAGTAGAAAAAATGTATATAGGCATTAGAAAGTCCTCGTTTCGTATTTTGTCTGAGACATATTGACCTTAAGAAAGTTTTCCTGACCTTGTTTAAGATCACAGCTTCTTTCTCTGAAAATGAAACTATATAATCAACTAGGAAGGATCACAACAAGGATTAGAAATACTTTTAGTAAATATTGGATACTAAATAGGTGTTAAAAAGATCACTCATTATTATTTAAGTCTTCTTCAGTTCTATTGACTCCTTCCAGTTTAGAGGCTATGGCTTTTTCAACACTATTCACACTTATTGAAACAAACTTGAAACATTAACTGTGTGATAATTCAAAGATATTAGTTCTGTACCTTCCTAAATCTATCCTCAAACTTGGCATATCCTGTATAGACTCTACTGCTTTGTCATCTAATACTGCATTAGGAGAGATTCCAAGTGGATTAGAAATAAACTCGGTTCACTTGAGACAATGATTTTGTCAAATTGCCAGTTACCTTTCAGCCTGGATTAATATAGAAAGAAACAAGTACAGTTTGGTTACAGTCATTGAAAGTAGAACATATGAAGAATGATTTCATTTTGGGTCTTTTGGGTACTAACTTTTACCTTTTTTTATTTTTTATTTTTTAGAATTAAAGGTAAATTTGGACACTTGAGATAACTGGGTACATGTATTTGAAAAATGAGAGTTGGGCCCCATTATATTTCTGTGGCATTGAGAGAGCAATATCGATGGTTAAGCTGCATATTATCTGTTTTAGACAGCTTTTGCACTGCTGTGACCAGAAGACCTGACAAGAACAGTTAGAGGAGGAAAAGTTAATTTTGGCTCAACGTTTCAGAGGTTGAGTCCATAGTCAGATGATTCCATAGCTCTGGCCCAACATAAGGCAGCATGGCGGAAGGGGATGGAGGAGGAAAGCAGCTCAGCCATGGCAATCTGGAAGCCCAGAGAGAGCGCCACTCACCAGGGACAGAATATAAACTCCAAATCATGCCCACAGTGACCTACCTCCTCCAGTCACATCCCACCTTCCAACAGTTGCATCCCCGTTAATCCATATCAGTGAATTAATCCACTGATTAGGTTAAGGTTCTATACCCTATTATTTCACCTCTGAAAATTCTTGCATTGTCTCACACATGAACTTTTGGGGGATACCTCATATCTACAGAATAATAGTATCTTTCTGACCCAAATTCTGCCTCTTCCCTTTTTTCTTTTTGAATTATTTTTGTTCTGTAATAATGAAAAATATTTTTGTAGTTCCAAAGTAAGAGCTGTAAAACAGGCATGTTCAGAGAAGTCTAGCTTCCAAATCTTTCCTCTCTTTGCTGTTTCCTTCCCCTCTTCCTCTTGCATAGATAATTTGTTGCTAGTTCTGGATGTAATCTTTCTTTTTTAAAAAGTATAATAAATACATTCACTTTACCCTCTTTCTTACACACAAGATAAGATCTTATTTACACTGTTGTTTATCTTTTTTCATTCATTACATAGCAATTTTTATATCACCTTATACAATTTTACAACTATATAACACACAGCTGTGTACTAGTACTATTTTATCATGCAGATGTACTCCCCTACTGATACACATTTAGGTTGCTTCTATCCTTTTTGCTATTATAAACAATATTTTGCCAGCATATCTTTGGATAGATTACTAGAAGTGAGATTGTGGTTTAAAGGATAAATGCTATATGTTGCCAACTCTTCCTCTGTAGAGATTCTAACAGTTATTTTCCTCTTAGCAGTGCTTGAGATTCCTGTTTCCTTACAGCTTTGTCAAGAGTATGTCAGACTTGGATATTTTGCTAATCTGATAGGGATAAGGATATGCCAAGGTGAGGGTGATTATGAGGTAGTTAATGAGGCTGGAAAAGTAGGCAAGGGTGAGGCTAGATGATCAGAAGCCTTGTCTTTCATTTTGAGGGATTTATATTTTATCTCACAGTTAGTGGAGAGCTTCTAAAAACCCAAAATGGATGAAGGATAGAGGAAAGGGATTGCAGGAAGAGGAGTAATAAGATTAGCTTTACAGTTTTTTTAATCCTACAAATTTTATTTCTAATCAAGTAAACATCAGTTTCCATAACTCACTAAAGCAAAAAACCTTCCAGAGTCCTCTTATTCTTTTTTTAAATTGTTTGTTCTATTTAGTTATACATGACAGCAGAATGCATTTTGATTCATTGTACACACATGGAGTATGACTTTTCATTTCTCTTGTACATGATGTAGAGTCACATCATTCATGTAATCATACATGTACATGGACGGGGTAATGATGTTTGTCTCATTCTACCATCTTTCCTTCTCTTCCTCCCCTCCCCTCCCCTCATTTCCCTCTATACAATCCAACATTTGTTCATTCTTCCCTTACCGTCCCCTTATGTATCAGCATCCACTTATCAGAGAAAACATTCAGCCTTTTTTGTTGTTGTTGTTGGATTGGCTTATTCCACTTAGCTCTCCAGTTCCATCTGTTAACCTGCAAATGCCATAATTTTATTCTTCTTTATGGCTGAGTAATATTCCATTTTGTGTGTGTGTGTGTGTGTGTGTGTGTGTGTGTATTCCACAATTTATCTATTCATCTGTTGAAGGGCGTCTAGGTTGGTGCCACAATCTAGCTATTTTGAATTGAGCTGCTGTAAACATTGATGTGGCTGTGTCACTGTAGTATGCTGATTTTAAGTCTTATTCTTGTGAAAGTGGGAAAGGTCCTGGAGGCCCCAAAATAAGATAACTACTGGGGGTTATGCCCAGGTTTGACTGGATCATTTCTTGCTCTGACCTCCCAAGGAGCCATTTTGAGGGAATTTCAAACTGTGAGTATATAAGTGAATGGCCACAGCTGGTTTTTTTTTTTTTTTTTTTTTTTTTTGTCCATGAGTACAAGAAGCTCTTGGTGGTGACCTATCAGACTCCCAGATAGTTAGTGCGTTTGGTGGTGTTTGGTGGTTGCTGGTTGATGGCTGGTGGTAGGTCTTTGGATATTGGGTGTTTTTTTTTTCCCTTTTGTTTTTTGGAGTTTTGATTTTTTTTTTTTTTTTTTTTTTTTTTTTGGCTAGTGGCTAGCAGCTAGCATCTTTGTTCCTGTTAGGATGAGCTATGAGAGTAGTGAGAGCAGTGTAGAGCTACAGGGGCAGAGCTATTGCTATGAATCTGCCTTTGGGGACCATTATATGGTTCTGCATGACATTGGGTCATGGGTTTCACCCAGTTGAAACTTGCCCGCCATCTTCTCACTGGGACAGAAGTTGGGGTGAAGCTCTTGGTAAAAGTAGCCTCAAACTTCTTCTTCCTATCTGAACCAGATATGGTGATCTTGGACCACCCAAATGTGATCCCCCTCTTCCAGGTCATTGAGACCATTGACTATATCCACCTTATCATGGAGCATGCAGGCAAGGGACAGCTATGGGGCCTCATCCCAGAAACTGATGGCATGCAGAAGGAGGAGGAGGCCCTGTTCAGACTGTTCAGGCAGATCTTGCCAGCTGTGCAGTACTGCCACTGAAAGGGGATCGTTCACCTTGACCTGAAACTGGAGAACATGGTGGACAGCCAGTGAGCACCAGACTCACAGCTGGGAAGAAGCTGAAGAGGTACTGGGGCACTCTCATCTACATTGCTCCTGAAATCGCCTGTGGGAAGGAATAGGAGCCCCCACCCCACTGGCAGACTCTGGAGCCAAGGAGACCTCCTCTATGCTATGCTCACAGGGAGATGTCCATTTTCAGCAAGCAGCTGAAATAGGGAGGTGAAGAAGCTGATCAAGCAGGGAACATTCCCCAGCATGTCTCGCAGGGCACATAGAGCTTCTTCCATGAGATACTCATGGTGGACCCCATACAGAGGCCCACCATAGACCAGGTAATGGGGCACCCATGGCTGACCTGGGACAAGGACGCTTCACCCAGTCCTCCTAGTAAGGCGCTCCCCAAACTCCCGGATCTCACAAGTTTGAAGACAATGATCAACATGGGTTACAACCACTGCAATACCTGGGTGTCTGTGGCAAGTTGCAAATTCAAGAACACGATGGTGACCTAAGTCCTACTCAAGAGCCACAGAACCCAGGGGGAGGCCTGTGCGATCCAAGTAAGGTCCCAGTGTTGCCCTGGCCCTGGCGATCCTCCCAGGGTGTGCCCGACAAGCGCTCCAGTGAGCCTGCCCTTCCTTGCCCTGTGAGCAGCAGCAGCCCCGGGAGGCCTAGCAGTACCAGCCGAAGGCTGCTGAAGTGCCAGCCTGCCTGCCATCCCCCTCCCAGCCTAGCCTCCCAGCATGACCCTGTGCCCAGCCGCTCCCCCCCAGGTACCCCCACCAGGCAACCCCGAGACAGCAGCCAGGGTTGGAAGAGGGTGAGGAGGAGGATCGCCAAATGCAACCGGCAACTCTGCTGCCTACCATGCTTCCGTCGGCTACTGTCTACTGGAAGTACCCGTCCCAGACGACAGAACCCACAGCCAGCCAGAAGACCCTGAGCTGTGCGGACGCTGGCTTCACGCTGTGGGCGCGCGTGTGCCCATGGCGTGGGTTCTCCGCACGGATTCCCGGCAGTGGCGCCTCGGCATCCACCACGAGACTCCTCTGCTGCCCCCGCCTGCGGAACGCAGGAGAAACTGCCCTGGGACAAGTCCCCCGTCCTGCTCTTGGTCCTTTCTCCCATGCTTTGGGAGACATTTATTCTTAATTTCCCCCCTTTTTTTTCTTTTCACAAATTGTATAATAAAATTGATGTTCAAAGATTTTAAAAAGGCAGGTTTTTAAAAAAAATTTAAATATTTTTTAAGAGAGAGGCCTCAGGGAAAGGACTGGAGCCCAGCAGCCGTCCTCTCCAAGGCCTGGACCACTGCGCCTCCCTCTACTGCTCACTGTATACACCCACTCACCTTGAGCCAGGGTAGATGGGGACTCACTTGCCTTATGCCAGTGTAGATGGGGTCTTGCTCCCCTGGACGGAGTATAGACAGAGATGCTCCCCTTGAGCAAGTGTAGACTTGATTCACTTTGAGCTGGTCGCTGTGACCATAAGGAAAACTTTTCTTGGTCTTCAGGCCCTCTCTGAAGTGTGTGGGGAGGGTGGGTTGCAACTGTTGGAGAAGACACCTCTGGCAGGGCATCAGGAGACTCCAGAGTGTTCTGTGGCTTCATCTCCATAATCCCAATATGCAGGGAATTGAGGGCTGGGCCAGTGGCAGGGGTGGGCCTGCCTGCAGCAGGGGCTGGGTGCCTCACCACCCAATAGCCCCTCCTTGACTGAAGGTCTTGAAGATGAGCACTTGGGATTTGGGGAGAGGAGATGTGAAATCTCAGGGATGTTGCTTACATAAAAGCACAGTGCAGCCATGTGGAATCGCTCTTATCTTTGGGTTCTATTGACACTGGATTTTTTACAGGGAAGTACACAGGAAAAGTAAGAAATGCTCAGGTTAGGACAGGAGGCTTCCTGTACCTTCCAGCCCTGGGACTCCCAGAGCTGCTGGCACCTTCTTCCTGCCCTTCCCTTTAGTGGTCAGAAAAAGATGTGCCAGGTGTCATTTTAATAGTTTGCCCCTTTTCACATTGAACCAAGAAAAAAGTTTTAAAGTAAAAATACACTATTATGGTATTATTTGTAAGTGTCAGAAGATAAAAGAATAAGTATTATCATGGTCATATATCAGATTTTCTCCAACTAAATTCATCCAGAAAATAGCTCTCAAAATGTAAAATGTAGCTGTGAGAATTTTAGTTGACTTTTTTTCAAAGTCAAGGTTTATTTAAAAATAAATAACCAAATATAGTGAGTTTATACAAAGAAACAACAGAAGTCATTTTCTATATTGGCTATTGAAATAAAGGATATAGAACAAAAACTCAACAAATATATTCAACAAATATAGCAAAAAATAAAATCACATACTATAAAATTTTGATTTGAGCCCTTTAGAAAGGAGTTAATAGCTGACTTTTATATATAGTCTGGAATTTATATTTTCAAGTAATCATTTTTTTTAAGATATCAATAGAAAACTTTCTTAAGATAGATCACATTCTGAGACAAACCTTAATCCCTATGTACATGTATGTAATCCCTATGTACATGTATGATTACACAAATGGTATGACTCTACTTCATGTACAACCAGAGAAACAAGTTGTACTCCATTTGTTTACAATGAATCAAAATAAATAATTTTAAAAAAAGATCACATTCTTCCAAGCATTCTTTTTTTAAAAAAATTTTTTGGTAAGTATACATCAATTTCATTTGGGTACAGGAAAAATTTGGCCATTTCAGAGTAATCTTAGTAAGCAATATGTGGTATTGAAAATTTTTTTCATTATCTTTTTTTTGACAGTGATAAATATTTAAAAATTTTTTTCATACATGTATACAGGGTAATAGTATCTGTCTCGTTCTACAGACCTTCCCATCCCTACCACTACCCCTTCCCTCACTCCCCTCTGCACAATCCAAAATTCCTTCATTCTTCCCTACCCACCCTCCATTATGGACCAGCATCTGCTTATCAGAGAACACATTTGGCCTTTGGTTTTTTGGGATTGGCTTATTTCACTTAGCATGATATTCTCCATTTCCATCCATTTACCTGTAAATGCCATGATTTCATTCTTCTTTAAGACTGAATAATATTCCATTGTGTATATGTACCACGTTTTCTTTATCTGTTCATCTGTTGAAGGGCATCTAGATTGTTTCCACAATCTAGCTATTGTGAATTGAGCTGCTATAAACATTGATGTGGCTGTGTCACTGTAGGCCAAGAAGTGTGTTAGCTGGGTCAAATGGGGCTCCATTTCCAAGTTTTCTGAGGAATCTCCATACTGCTTTCCATTAGTATTTGCACCAATCTTCAGTCCCACCAACAATGTATAAGTGTACCTTTTCCCCCACATCCCTGCCAACACTTATTATTTCTTGTATTCTTGATAATTGCCATTCTGACTGGAGTGAGATGATATCATAGAGTAGTTTTGATTGGTATTTCTCTAATTGAAAGAGATAATGAACATTTTTTCATATGTTTGTTGATTTTTTCTTCTGTGAAGTGTCTGTTTATTGATTGGGTTATTTGTTTTTTTGGTGTTTTTTGAGTTCTTTATATATCTTGAAGTTTTGTGCCCTATCTGAGGTGTGTATGATAAAGATTTTTTTTCCCATTCTGTAGGTTCTCTCTTCAGGTTATTGATTATTTTCTTTGCTGAGAAGAAGCTTTTTAGTTTGAATCCATACCATTTATTGATTCTTAATTTTACTTCTTGCATTTTAGGAGTCTTGTTAAGGGAGT
Organism: Sciurus carolinensis; assembly: GCF_902686445.1. Lineage (NCBI taxonomy): Eukaryota > Metazoa > Chordata > Mammalia > Rodentia > Sciuridae > Sciurus > Sciurus carolinensis. Next base: position 64,167,659 of record NC_062218.1, read on the forward strand.
CAGGTCCTAAGCCAACATGACGAAGTTTGGGCCTACTTTGTCTTTCACTAGGCACAGAGTCTCTGTTCTAGTGCCTAAGTCTTTGATCCATTTCGAATTGAGTTTTGTGCAGAGTGAGAGATAGAGGTTCAATTTCATTTTGCTGCTTATGGATTTCCAGTTTTGCCAGCACCATTTGTTGAAGAGGCCATCATTTCTCCATTGTTTTTGGCACCTTTGTCTAGTATGAGATAATTGTATTTATGTGGATTTGTCTCTGTGTCCTCTATTCTGTACCATTGGTCTACCAGTCTATTTTGGTGCTAACATCATGCCCTTTTTGTTACTATTGCTCTGTACTATTGTTTAAGTTCTGGTATTGTGATGCCTCCTGCTTCACTCTTCTTGCTATGGATTGCTTTGGCTAATCTGGGTCTCTTATTTTTCCAAATGAATTTCATGATTGCTTTCTCTATTTGTCTGAAGAATGTTTTTGGGATTTTAATAGGAATTGCATTGAATCTGTATAACATTTTTGGTGGTATGGCCATTTCAACAATATTAATTCTGCCAAGAGCGTGGGAGAGCTTTCCATCTTCTAAGGTCTTCAATTTCTTTCTCTAGTGTTCTGTAGCATTATAGAGGTCTTTCACCTCTTTTGTTAGATTGATTCCCCAGTATTTTATTTTTTTGAGGCTATTGTGAATGGGGTAGTTTTCCTAATTTCTCTTGCAGTGGATTCGTTGCTTTGTATAGAAATGCATTTGATTTATGGGTATTTATTTTATATCCTGCTACTTTGCTGAATTCATTTATGAGTTCTAAAAGCTTCCTAGTGGAGTTTTTTGCATCTTCGAAATATAGAATCATGTTGTCAGCAAATAGTGATAGTTTGAGTTCTTCTTTTCCTATTTGTATCCTTTTAATTTCTTTCATGTGTTTGACTGCTCTGGCTAGAGTCTCAAGGTGATGTTGAATAGAAGTAGTGAAAAAGGGCATCCCTGTCTTCTTCCAGTTCTTAGAGGGAAAGCTTTCAATTTTTCTCCATTTGGAATGATGTTGGCTGTGGGCTTAGCATAGATAGCTTTTATAATGTTGAGGTATGTTCCTACTATCCCTTGTTTTTCTAGTGTTTTGAACATGAAGGGGTGCTGTATTTTGTCAAATGTTTTTCTGCGTCTATTGAGATAATCATATGATTCTTGTCTTCATTTATTGATTTCCCTATGTTGAACCAGTCTTGCATTCCAGGGATGAACCCCACTTGATTATGGTACACTATCTTTTAAATTTGTTTTTGTGTGCAATTTGCCAGAATTTTATTGAGAATTTTTGCATTTGTATTCATGAGAACTAATGGTCTGAGGTTTTCTTTCTTTGATGTGTCTTTGTCTGGGTTTGGCATCAGGGTGGTAATAGTCTCATAGAATAAGTTTGGAAGGGTTCCCTCCTTTTCTGTTTCATGGAATAATTTGAGGAGTATTGGTGTTCATTCTTTTTTGAAGGTCTTGTAGAACTCAGCTAAGAATCTGTCTGGTTCTGTGCTTTCTTGGTTGGTAGGCTTTTGATGGTGTTTTCTATTCCATTACTTGTAATTGATCTGTTTAAATCATGTATGTCCTCCTGATTCAGTTTGGGTAGGTCAAATGTCTCTACAAATCTGTTGATATCTTCAAGGTTTTCTATAGTATTGGAGTACAAATTTTCAAAATAGTTTCTAATTATCTTCTGTATTTCAGTTGTGTCTGTTGTGTTATTTCCTTTTTCATCATGTATTTTAGTAATTTGAGTTTTTCCCTTTTTTCTCCATTGGCATGACTAGGGGTTTATCAATTTTATTTATTTTTTCTAAGAACCAACTTTTTGTTTTGTCAATTTTTTGAATTGTTTCAATTTCTTCAATTTCAGCTCTGATTTTAATCATTTCCTGTCTTCTGCTGCTTTTGGTGTTGATTTGTTCTTCTTTTTCTAGGGCTTTGAGATGTAATGTTAGGTCATTTATTTATTGACCTTTTATTCTTTTAATGTATGCGCTTAATGCAATGAACTTTCCTCTTAGCCCTGCCTTCATAGCATCCCAGAGATTTTGATATGTTGTATTAGTGTTCTCATTTACCTCTAAGTATTTTTTTATTTCCTCCTTGATTTCTTCTTATATCCATTCATCATTCAACAGCATGCTATTTAGTCTCCAGGTGTTAGAGTAGCTTCTACTTTTTATTTTATCTTTGATTTCTAGTTTCATTTCATTATATTCTGATAGAATGCAGGGTAGTATTTATATATATATGTATATATATTTATATATATATATTTTTTTTGTATTTGCTGAGAGTTACTTTGTGGCATAATATAAGGTCTATTTTAGAGAAAGATCCATGTGCTGCCAAGAAGAAAGTGTATTCACTCAGTGATGGATGAAATACTCTATATATGTCCATTAAGTCTAAATCATTATATTATTTAATTCTGTAGTTTTTTGTTTAGTTTTTGTTTGAAATATCTATCCAGTGGTGAAAGAAGTGTGTTAAAATCACCCAGTATTATTGTATTGTGGTATAGTTGATTCTTGAAATTGAGAAGGTTTTGTTTGATTTATGTAGATGCTTCATGGTTTGGGGTATATATATATTTACAATTGTTATATCTTCTTTTTGTGTGATTTCCTTAAGCAGTATGAAATGTCCTTCTTTATCCCTTCTGACTAATTTTTGTTTGACGTCCACTTTGTCTGATATGAGGATGGAAACCCCTGCTTGTTTACATAGTCCATGTGAGTGATATGTTTTCCCCCAACCTTTCACCTTCAGTCTGTGGATATCTTTTCCTAGGAGGTGAGTCTCTTGAAGACAGCATATTGTTGAGTATTTTTAAAAAATCTGATCTGCCAGTTTGCCAGTTTATGTCCTTTGATTGATGAGTTTTGGTCATTAACATTCAGGGTTATTATTATTATTATTATTATTTTTTTTTTTTTTTTTTTTTGCGGTACTGGGGATCAAACTCAGGGCCTTGTGCTTGCGAGACAAGCACTTTACCAGCTGAGCTATCTCCCCAGCCCCAGGGTTATTATTGAGATATGATTTATATTCCCCATCATTTTAGTTTACTTTTGGTTTTTAACTTGACATAGTTTCTCTTTTGATTGAAATTTCCTTTAGTGTAGTTCCTTCCTTTGCTGGTTTTGATTGTTTTGATTTTTTTTTTTTTTTCATTTTGCTGAGAATGTTCTGTAGTGCAGGCTTTCTAGTTGTGAATTCTTTTAACTTTTATTTATTTCATCTTAAATCTGAAACTTAATTTTGCTGGGTATAAAGTTCTCGGATGACATCCATTTTCTTTCAGAGCTTGATAAATATTATTTCAGGACCTCCTGGCATTGAGGATCTTGGTTGAGAAATCAGCTGAGATCCAAATTGGTTTCCCTCTATATGTAATTTGTTTTTTTCTCTCACAACCTTTAAAATTCTATCCTTATTCTGTATGTTAGTCATTCTCATTATAATGTGCCTTGGTGTGGGTCTGCTGTAATTTTGTACATTTGGAGTCCTATAAGCCTCTTGTAGTTGATCTTCTATCTCATTCTTTAGATTTGGAAAGTTTTCTGATATTATGTCATTGAAAAGGTTATGCATTCCTTTGGTTTGTATCTCCACACCTTCATCTGTTCCAATGAATCTTAAATTTGGTCTTTTCATGTTATCCCATAATTCTTGGAGGTTCTGTTCATGGTTTCTTACCATCTTCTGTGTGTGGTCAACTTTATTTTCAAGAGTACATATTTTGTCTTATATGTCTAAGGTTCTGTCTTCCAAGTGTTATAGTGTGTGGTGATACTTTCAATTGAATTTTTAATTTGGTTTTTTGTTTCCTTCATTTTAAGGATTTCTGCTTTGTTCTTTTTTATAATCTCTGTCTCTTTATTGAAGTGACCTTTCATTTACTGTATTTTCTCTCCAATACCATCCTTTATTTTGAAGATCAATCTAACTATGTATTTTCTAAACTCCTTCTCTGATATTTCTTCTACTGTGTTGTCTATAGATTCTTTTGTTGGAACATCTTGGTTTGTTTGAGGCACTTTGTTCCCTTGTTTTTTTGTGTTGTTTGTGTGTCTTCTCATCTAGCGGTATAGAGCTGAGGCAGTACAGATTCTACCCTGTATACTTAAAGTGTCTCTGAGGCTTCCAGTACCTCACCTGTGGGTACTGTGACAGTGAACTTCCAGGCAACAGTGGGTAGCAGGCAATCTGCTGGCAGTCTGCAGGCAATCTGCAGGCTAATGGCAGATGATTAGTGGGTGGATGTTGGGTGGTGGGTGGTTCGTAGGTGAAAGGTTGGCAATGGCTAGCTTTACATTTCTCAAAGATAACGTTGAAGATTTTGTTGAAGAAAATGAGTTGGAGAAAGTACAGTATTGGTAGAGAGTAGTTGTTTCCAGATTAGCAGGAACAGTATCACCTAGGAACTTGTCAGAAGTACAGATATTCAGGCCCCACCCTAGACCTACTGAATCAGAAACTTGGGTGGGAGGCAGTAGTCTGCATTTTCTTTGATCTTTATACATGCTACAGTTTGAGACTAGAGACAGGAAGGCAAGTATCACAGTTTGTAAAATGATTTTCTCATGAATTATGTAGTTGATTTTATTGATGTTCATTATATTTTTCATATTCATAATCAAAAGAGATAAAATATGTGTCTAGGATTTTGTGATTAGCTATTTTTATGAAAGCCCAATGTAAAAAGATTTGAAAGCTGGTACGATGTGGTAATATACCTAGGAGACCATCTAGGATCACATGGAAAAATAAACTACAGTCAAGTAGAGATATTGGCTTAGAATAACAAGAAGTACTTAATCTTGAGTGCTCTAGATGTTGCTGTATATGATGTTGATTTGTAATAAGGTACTGAAATCTGCAGATGGGATAACTGAAGGAAGATGTTACAGAAATGGAGAGCATGAACTCTTTGTGGTGTTTTTACTCAAAACCAAAAAAGAATGGTGGTTTTACTCAAAATTTGTTCAGATGCTCTCCTGCAGTCAGCTCCCCACAGCTATTAGGAGGCGGTCTACTTTCAATCTTTATAGAATAACTAGCAGCTGATTTGCATCTAACTCATTTTTTGTTTGTTTTTCTTTGAGAGTGTGAGATCTGTGGATTTAAATTTCAACTTTGTCGAAATGGGACTGAGTGCATCTGATAATCTTTATTTTCCACTTTGTTGAGTGATCAAAAGTACAGATAAAGCAAATGTTATGTAAATGTAAAAATTATATAATTATAGCTTGAAGGATAAGTAATTTTTTTTTTCTCCTTCAAATTTTATTCTAGGATCCATCAGTTACACAGGTGACAAGAAATGTTCCACCAGGACTTGACGAATATAATCCATTCTCGGATTCTAGAACAGTAAGATTATTCTTAATTGGACTATTTTTAAATGTTTAAATGAAAATTAAGTAGGAATTATATTTTAATTAGGTTTTATTTTTTAGTTAGTTGGTAAAACATATAAAATAAGAAGTTAATATTTTATTTAGAATTTAGCAAGTCAGGATTTTTTGTTTAGAATTTAGCAAGTCAGGATATATATTTTTCTAAACAAGTAGGACTGTCAATAGTAATTGAAAATTGAAAATTTCCATATTGGTCCTAGTGAATTACTCTCTATAGTACTTGACATAAGGGGAGGTAAGAAAGTGTTTCTTTGTATATACATTGTCTTCATGGTAATGTGGAGTGATACTTTGTTACAATGGAAATTATATATGTAACTATATACAATGTTTGTATGATTTTCATTTGAGTTAGGGTATTCTGAAGAGTATGAGCCTTCTGACTGTGGTAGACCAGAACCTCTGGAACTTTACTTGGTCTAGGAAAGCATATTCTTCCCCACAAAATAGTCTTGATTTGTAAGATGTTGGGTTATGAAAAAAATCTTAAAGAGCATTCTTAGATTACCTGTTAGGGTCTTAAGCTCTTAGAGTTGGAGCATATTTTTTTATGCTGTATTTATGGTTTTATCGTGAACCAGATTTGAGAACTATTGAGGTAGATTCTATTGAGAATTCTTTTCAAAATTTCTCTGGCAAATAATTTTGTCTTCTATTTTTGTGTCTTTATCTTAGACATCACTCTCAGTGGTCCCTAGTTTCAACTGTTGCTGGCTTTTGAAATGCTAGTCATCCTCTGAAAGGTGTTGAATTTCTTCACTTGTATGCTTAGAGTTAAATGTCAATATGATGATCCTTAGGTGATGATCACCTCTTTCTGTACATGTTTTTCATAATCTAACAAATAATTCCAAAAGATTATATAGATTTTTTGCTTAGAAATTTCTTCAAGATGCATTGTATTAACTCCTTAGTGTAAAGAGAAGATTTATGCAAAATGGTGAGAGTAAGAAATAAATATTTTATCTTTGTCCCTAGTTCCTGGCATATGTTTCCAAAAAGTCTTGTAACCTCCAGAGTGATAAGTGTTTTTGATATGCTAATGAGAAGACTGGAGGTTTGGGTCCCTAGATAGCTTCTGGATGGGTGCTGTTTCCCAGAAATTCCAAGCATGACTAGAGGGTTTGAACTTTAAGCCTGCCTTTTAAGGGAGGAGAGGGGAGAGACTGGAGATCGAATTACTCTCTAGTGGACAATAATTTAGTCAATCATGCCTATGTAATGAAAACATCAATGGAGGGTGGCAGGGCAGGAAAGGACTCGGAAACTCTGGGCCTCCTTCCCCTCTATACTTTGCCTTTTCAGCTCTTCCATTGGGCTGATTCTGAATGTATCTTTTATAACAAACTGGTGGTAGTAAGTAAATTGTTTTCCTGAGTTCTGTGAGTTCTAAAAAAAGATCAAACTTGAGGATGGGGTCATGGAAACCCTTAACTTACCCAGTTGGTGTGAAGTACAGGTGGCAACCTGAAACTTACGCTGGTCTGAAGTGAGGACTGCCTTGTACTGAGCCCTTAACTAGGGGGATCTGTGCTAGTCCTGATAGTGTCAGATTTGAACTGAATTGTGGGACACTTGGTTGGTGACCCAAGTGCTGAAGAATTGGTGTGTGTGTGTGTGTGTGTGTGTGTGTGTGTGAGAAGCCCCCCACACTTGGCTGTCAGAAGTGTCTTGGGTGGGGAGCTTAAAAGTAAAAGCACTAACATGAACTTTTAAATTTCACTTTATTTCAAAGCCCTTGTTTGGCAGTCCTTGGTTCTGCGTAGCAATGGTGTCCCAGGCTGGGATCACTGAATGCTCACTGAGCATGGAGGTTACAGGTTGAACATGTGAAATGCCCAGTACTTAAACTAGTTTTGACATAAAAATTATGGGTCGATATGATAAACCTTATAGTAAATTAGTGCTATGGATGTGTGGAATTATAATTTGTCAGTAAATTGCTGAAAGAGAGAGAAAGAAGAGCTAGCATCTTGTATTCTACTACCTGAAGTTCTTCTGATATGGTTTCTGGGGAGTGGAGTTGAAAACAAGACTGTTTTTAAAGTTTGCTGATAAAAAATGAAAAGAGATTTTCATATACTTGTTTGAAAGACTTTAATAGCAAGAAATAAGTTTAATTTTTTATATAATAGCTTTAGATGATTCTTATCAATAGTAGTAGTATTTTTTATCAAGTTGTCTTTATGCCATGTACTTTACCTATATACTGAATTGAAATGTCACAACATTCAAAATGGGCATTTTAAATTTTTATTTTTAAAGAATCTGAGACACAAGATATCTAGTTAGCAAGTGGCAGAACTGAGTTATTAACTTATCTTTGTTTTCTGTAAAGCTTTTGCCTTTTACATTTTGCTAGTGCTATATTCAGCAAAAGATGCCTAAGTAGTAGAAGATAAAAATTTCTCATCTAAATGGCATTTAAAAATTACATATAGACACAAAGAAGATATATCCAGACAAATGAAACAAGAATGTAAATCATGGTTCTAAATGCTACGTCTGCATTCATGGAAAGGTTTTCTGAAAGAGGATAGTCTTGAGTAGGGAGATGGGCAATAATGAGAAGTCAGCTTATAATGAAACACTTCTCTTGGGTGTGATGAGCAGTGGTACTATCTCAGGATCAGGATAATTATTGTTATGGAATAATTTGGTGCATTTTCTATTCCCCTTTTTACTTATGAAAGATACAGTTGAAATAATAAACAATTTAGACATTCCTTTGTTTCCTGAATAATGTGATTTCAGAAATTAGTCCACTTTTGTGGCTGTTCCTATTCTCTGAAACAGATGGAACACGGATAATGATTTAAGTGATATGTTAGACCTCAGTCCAAATACTGTTTTAGTTGGTTGGTGATATTCATATTTGTTTTAGAAAGATGTTAGTGAAAAATTTTTGCATAAGAATGTGTTTAGTTACTTGAAGTCAATAGGGAAGATCCTCTAGCAGAATGTCTGAAGGTATAATCTGGCTAAGAGGAGAAAGTTCCTCACCTGTTCTTGTTTTCTTTTTTAAAAAAACAGGGGTATGGGGAGGGAAAGAATAGTAGAATGAATTGGATATAATTACCCTATGTATGTATATAACTATACAGCCAGTGGGATTCTACATCATGTATAGCCAGGAAAATTAGAAATTATACTCCATTACATATGATGTATCAAAGTGCATACTACTGTCATGTATAACTAATTAAAAAAATTTAAAAATTTAAGGAAAGTTACACATGTATCAAAATGTACGGTATACAACCACAAATATACACTTTCTACTCATCAATTAAAAATTAATTAATTAAAAAATTAGATTGCCTTTTATAGTTAATTTTCTGTTTGAAAGAAAACTTTAAGGTATTTAAGAAAGACTATAGAATAAAAAATTTGAGTAATTTTATGATTTACATATTAATTCACTCTATATTATAATTTCAGAGAAAGGAGTTGTCATAGGACACCTTAGAATATAGGCGAAGTCAGCCTGTTAGCAGTGTCATGGAACACTTTTGAGCACTTGAAATAAGGCTAGTCTGAGTCAAGATGTGCTATATAAATGCAGAGGAGTCTCAAGATATGAAATAATTCTTTCATTTGAATTTAAAATACATTTCCCTACTGAGATTATGTTGTATGTGGTGAGTAGTTTCCCGGGTCTACCCTCTAAAATTGAATGCATCAATTACCAGAGGAATTATCTCCTTGAGAATTGATGTATATTTCTGGGAACCATTTTCCTGTTTAATTAGATTATTTGTTTGCTTTGTGGTACTGGGGATCGAAACCCAGGGCCTTGCACATGCAAGTGCTCTAGCACTAAGCTACATCCCCAGCCTTAATTTAAATACCTATTGCAGCTTGATCCTCACTAGTTTCAGCCACTGTCAATGGCATTCATGGCTTTTGATGGGATTTCTTCTGGTGAGTATTGAAGGATAGGAATAAGGACACTTATATGTGGGGCAAGTGCAGCACTTTTGATATAAAACCTTAGGGCTGGACATGGTGGTACATGCCTGTAATCCTGGTGGCTTGGGAGGCTGAGGCAGGAGGATCACAAATTTGAGGCAGGCTTCAGAAATTTAGGGAGGCCTCAGCAACTTAGGGAAACCCTGTCTTAAAATCTAAAAATTAAAGGGGTTGGGGATATAGCTCAGTGGTAAAACAAAACAAAACAAAACAAAAACAAAACCCTTTGGGTTTAATCCCCAGAACCAATAATAATAGTAATAATTAAAAAAAAAAATCCTGAGACATTTCTTGGCCCTGGTTTACTGTCAGGCTTCCACTGTTTAGAAATGGTATGCCTGGTTCCTTTTCTGTTCTGCTAGTTGCTGCCAGGTATGATTTCTTTCACATAGCAGCAAGATCTGAACCTTCTGGCAGAAAGAACCACAAGAAGAAAATTCTCAGTACTGATAGTATGAAGGGATATGTCCAGGTAGTCACCTCTGATCTAACTAGGTAGTCACCTCTGACATTAAAATCAGATTATGTAAGAGAGAACAGCCTCTGGACATTAAATAGATTGAGCATTAGAACACCAGAATTTAACCTAGACTTTACCACTAATGAGTTGGTAACTTCAGGCAAACCATCTAATTTCTTTAGAATTTTTTTTTCATGTATTACAATGGAGGCAGAGAGTAAAATATTGAGTTAAATAATCTCTCATATCAGTCTCTTTTGAAAATGGAGGATAAAGCATTTAGCTCTAGTGATTGACTATATAATTGAATGGTAGCTTACCTATTTTTAATACTGCAGAAGCATGCTCTACACTTTAATACCTGTTTCTATTTCTCTTGCTGTGCATTTCCTTTCCTCTCTGTACTCACGATTTCATTATTCTTGGAGGTCATTACCTGTCCCTTCTGGAACCAATCTTTCTTTCCAGTCTTCATTTAATGATACTGTTGCCTTCTATTCTCCTAGTGTCATTGACTGCAAATACCTGAATCCTCTTTGGCTCAAATAGCCCTTTTCCTATATCTAATCAGTTGCCACATCCTGTCACTTACACCTCCAAGAGATATTACCTGTCCGTTGTTTTCATTTCTCCCAAACTGTCCTAATTCAGGCACTCATGTGAAACAATACAATGGCCTTTCTAGTTAACTATGTCCAGTCTTTCTCTTCTTTCACAACACCGCCCCCCCGCCCTTTTTTTTTTTTTCTGTTGAATGACTAGAATTGTTTTTTTAAAGCAGAGGTCAAAATAGGTCATTAACCTGCCTTAGAAATGACTGTGTGTTGCCTACTTAGTATTTTAGTGTGTGGGACCATGCAGAGTTTGACCTCAACCTGTCTTTTAACTTTTCTACAGATTTTTTTTAGGGGGTACTGGGGATTGAACTCAGGGACATTCAACCACTGAGCCACATCCCCAGCCTATTTTGTATTTTATTTAGAGACAGGGTCTCACTGAGTTGGTTAGCACCTTGCCTTTTGCTGAGGCTGACTTTGAACTCGTGATCTTCCTGCCTCAGCCTCCTGAACCACTGGGATCACAGGTGTGAGCCCCTGGAATTACAGGCATGCGCCACTATGCCTGGCAACCTTTTAGAATGGTTTTAGGCTTGTAGAAGAATTGAAGGGAGGGTCCCAGTTTACTCCCTCCAGACTATCTATTTAGTCTTATCCTCTCATGTGCCATTTGCTGTAGCCAAAGCCATCTACTTACAAGTCCACAACCTTCTTGAGTATCCCCCTCCCCTCCCCCACTAGGCCTTCTACTGGTCAGTGAATGGAGTCCAGAAACACTGTGTGATCCTAATGCCTGGTTTCCTCAGGCTGTCCTCACCCCCTTCAGCAGGTTCAATGAACACTGCATACTGGATGTATTCATTTCCTATTGTTGTATAACAAGTCACCACAAAGTTAACTGCTTAAAAGAACACAAGTTAATTTCAGTTTATATGGGTCAGGGGTCCGGGCACAACATAACTAGGTCCTTTACTTAGGGTCTCAAAAGACTATGATCAAGGTGTCATCCCTGATGCATTCTCATCTGGAGATCTCACTGGGGTGGGATCTGCTTCCAAGTTCATTCAGGTTAATGGCAGAATTTATATCCTTGTGGTTGCATGACTGAGAGCCCCAGCTCTTTGATGACACCAGTTGGAGGCTACCCACAGATCATAGGTTCCTGGGGCAGTTCCTAGAGGCGGCATAGTTTCTCGTCACGCACAGGTGTCTGTAAACATGACCTCTCATTTCGTCAAGCCTTCAGAGTCTCTTGCTCTCGTCTGCCAAGATGGAGTCATATATCATCAAACCATGGGTGTGACATTCCATCACTTTTACCATGTTCTGTTGGTTAATGCACCCACAGAAAGGGTATTATTACAAAGATGTGAACACCAAGAGGAGAGAAACATTAGGGTTTATTATAGGGTCTTACACCACACTGAGAATAAAATGCCACGTTAGAACTGTTTCTCTGTATCTTTTCACCCCCATTTAAAAGGGTGAAGTGAAACCTACTCTTCTCTACATTCAACATTCATCTGTCCTAAATTTATTAGGATTTATCTTATTATGTTAATCTCAATAAGAACCTCAGACAGCCAAGTACTTTTCATCTCCTGATTTAATTTTTTTTAAAAAATTTTTACTTGTGAATGGACACGATACCTTTATTTTATTTATTTATATGTGGTATTGATGATCTAACCCAGTGCCTCACATGTGCTAGACAAGAGCTCTACCACTGAACTACAACCCCAGCCCCATCATCTCCTGATTTTTAATCCTTAGAGTGTTCTATATATATATATCATATCCTGTTCCCTTTTATTTTTCCTTAATTCTCAAATTTTTCCAAAATTTTCCAAAAATTTTCAAATCCTCTATGTCCTTATACTCTTGAGTGTTTTGTCTTTTGCTCTGTGGAAACTAACTGTTCCTTCTATGAAGATACTGTGTCTTAGTCATTTGGGCTGCTATAAGAAAGTAACTTATACTGCCAAATTTATAAATAATAGAAGTTTATTATTTATAGTTCTAGAGGCTGGGAAATCTTAAGATCAGGGTGCTGGCAGATATGATATGTGGTGAGGACCCACTTCTGGGTTCATACATGGCTCTTTCTTACTAAGTTCTCATTGAGTAGAAGAGATAAACAGGATCCCTTGGGACTCTTTTATAGGCCACTAATCCTATTCGTGTGAGCTTTCCTCTTGTGACCTGATCACCTTCTGAAAGTCTCATCTCTGAAAATTATTGTATTGAGGATTAGGATTTAATATATGAATCTTGGGTGTCACAGACTTTCAGAGCATAGTGTATTGCTTCTTTTGCAACTTCTCAAAAGTAGCTGCTTTTTCTCTCACAGGTCTCAGACTGCCAGGCACAAAAGCGGGCAGATAGCCTTTTTGTTTCTCTTTCTGTTTTCAGACATTACTCCTTCTGTGTAAAAAAAAAAAATCCCAATATTTGAATCTCATATTATATCTCTCATTGTGGCTGTCATCTGTTAATCCCTGTATTTACTAGCCCTTGTTCTGTTTTTTAGTTTATTTATTTTAAAATGTAGCTCTGGGTTCACCATGATTCTTCCTAACCCTGTTCCTATTTTGAGTTATTGGTGATGATCTTTCCAACATCCTGCGGTCTCATTCCTTGACCTCTTGTTGATTTTTGCTTTTCCCCGTTGTCCCAATGGCTCATTCCTCCCCTATAATCTCCATTTCATGCATGTATGACCACTGCCTACTTCCTTCATAGCCCTTCCTCTTGTTTCTCAATTTTAAACACATCTTCAAGTTCTCCAACACCTCTTGGGGGGTTGATCCTACCGTTTGGTCACTGCTCTTTATCCATCTCTTGTTCTGTCCTCTCGGCTTAAATTCCACATTTCTTCATTAGAGTCACTGCCCTGCATGTATCCTCTGCTCTCCTGCTGTTGCCCTTCCCCCTTGCTTTGCCATAATCCCTTCAGTGAAACCCAAGCGCTTGTTAAACACAACTCTGTCCACACCCTGCTCTGGCTCTGACGGCTAACTATGGCTGGGGGCACACACACAACCTGCTGAATGGTCTCACTTTCAGTTCATGACCAACCAACTCTGAATTATACTGAATATCTTTGTCCATTTAATTGTTCACCCTCCTCTTCCTCTCTTCTTATTTTCAAAAGCTCTTCCCCTATCCTCCCTCCCCGTTGATTACTTTGGGTTCCTATTTCACTGAGAATAAACAATCAGTAGAGAATACCTGCAGACCTCCCCCAACTCTATCCACCTGCCTACTGGCATCTGTATCCCTAGGCTGTCCCTTATGTATAGATGACTATCTGCTTCTTTGCATTAGATCCTGTTCACTCTTGTCTCAAGAACTTTGCTAAATTGTCTCTATCCTACATCATTGGGTTTTTCACTTTCAGTTATATCCTTATATCACCATAAAACATGTTACTGTTCTCTATTGTTGAAAAAAAATCACAAATTGTTTTAGTGGCATGATTGAAATATAATTAATATATCGTATACTCATTTGAAGTGTACAGTGCAATGTTTTTAGTATAGTCCTGTGCAGCCATCATCACATTTTATTTATCCATATTTTTGTCCCCTCCATCCTAAAGGAAACTGCATATTACCCTTTCTCTGCAGTCCCAGGTAATTATTCATTTATTTCCTGTCCACACAGATTTGCTTATTCTGGACATTTCATATAATTGGAATCATATAATATGTAACCTTTTGTGACTAGTGTCTTTCAATTAGCATGATATTTTTAGGGCTCAATGATATTGTGGCAAGTGTCTGTATTTCATTTCTTTTGGTTCCTTTTTTTTTTTTTTTTTTTTTTGTACTGGTGATTGAACCCAGGGGTACTTTATCACTGAGCTGCATCCAGCCCTTTTTATTTTTCATTTTGAGACAGGGTCTTACTAAGTTGTTTAGAGCCCTTGCTAAATTGCTGGGGCTGGCCTTGAACTTGCAATCCTTCTGCCTTAGCCTCCCAAGGCACTAGGATTATAGATGCGTGCCACCTTTCTTGGCCTTTTTTTTGTTCTTTTTTATATATTTCATTTTATTTACCCATTCATCAGTTGATAGGAACTGTTGTTTCTTTGTTTTGGTGGCTAAGAACTTTTGTGTACTAGTTTTTGCATGGATCTATGTTTTCACTTTCTTGGATATGTATACCTGGGAGTAGATTTGCGGGGTCATACGGTAAACTCTGTTTCAAATTTTTAAAGAGCTGCCAAATTGTCTTCCAAAGTAGCTGCTCCATTTTATATCCCCATCAAAAGCATCTGAGGACTCTAATTATTTTGAATACTTGCCAATACTTGTTACTGCCTGACTTTGATTATGACATCCTAGTAGATGGTATTTCCTTGAGCTTTTGATTTATATTTCCCTGATGGCTAAATGATAATGAACCTTTTTTTTTCACTTGCTTATTGACCATTTGTATATATTCTTTGGAAAAACATTTATTCAGATCATTTGCCCATTTTAAATTGGTTGAATTGTCTTTAGTGTTGAATTTTGTCATATATTCTGGGCACAGTCTCTTATCAAATGTGGAATTTTCAATATTTTCTTCCATTCTGTTGGAAGTTTTCCCCCATTTTTCTAGACAGTTTTCTTTGAGGCATCAAATTTTTAAATTTTGATGTTCAACTTGTTTGTTTTTTTAGGCACTTGTAGGTATATGTGTGTGTGTGTGTGTGTGTGTGTGTGTGTGTGTGTGCGCTCACGTGCCTGGGAATCACATCCAGGGCTTCACATATACTGGGCTAGTGTTCTACCCCTGAGTTATATCTCTAACCACTAGGTGCTTGTATTTTTTGGTATCATAGCTAAGAAAAACATTGCCAATCCAAGGTCATGAAATTTACTTACTCCTGTTTTCTTTGAAGAGTTATATATTTTAGTGCTTAGATTTAAGTCTATGATTCATTTCAGTTAAATTTTGTATCTGTATGGTTGTATGATGGGGTAGATGTCCAACTTAATTCATTTTATTTGATATCCATTTGTTCCAAAACCATTCTGTTGAAAAGATTATTCTTTCCTATTGAATTTTCTTGACAGTCTTGTTGAAAGTCAATTGACCATAAATGTAAGCATTTATTTCTGGACTCTCAATTCTGTTCCATTGATCTGTATGTCTGTGCCAGTACTATACTGTTTTTATTACTATGACTTTGTAACAACGCCTTTTTCTGAACCTCATTTCCTTTTCCAGCCCATTATCTCTCTTCTTCCCTAAAAATCTTTTTCTGCTCACTATGGCTGCCAACCTCTTCTAAGGAGTTTACTTGCATGTTTCCCAGTTCTTTCTCCTGATAGATATTTCAATAAGAGATGATTCTTAACACTCCACCTAAACTATGCTTGTTAACATTTATTATTGTCTGACTGTTTGATAATAGCCATTCTAAAGGTGTCAAGGGGTATTTTTAGAGTGGTTTATTTTCATTTGCCTTATGATGAATGATGTTGAATATCTTTCCAGTACAATTGGTTATTTTTTGTCATCTTTGAAGAAATGTTTATTCAGGTCTTTTGCTACTTTAAAATTGCATTATTCATTTTTCCACTGAGTTGTATGTCTTCTTTCTAAATTGTAAATTTACCTCTTATCAGGTAGGCGATTTGAAAATATTTTTCCCCAGTGTGTAGGCTGCTGTTCCATTTTATTGATTGTTGACTTTGTTGTACAGAAGATTTTCAGTTTGATATACTTTTTGTTGTTGTTGTTGTTGTTTTGCTTTTGTGGCCTGAACTTTTGATGTGATATACAAAAATATCATCACCAAGGCCAACATCTAGGAGCTTTCCATTATGTTATCTTTTAGGTGTTTTATAGTTTCTGTTCTTATATTAAGTGTTTTGTCCATTTGAGTTGAGTTTTGTATATGGTGTATGATCAGAATCTAATTTCATTCTCTTGCATGTGGAAATCAGTTTTCCCAGCACCATTTATTGAAGAGACTCTCTTTTCCCTATTGTCTTCTTGGTGCACTCATGAAAAATCAGTTGACTATATGTATTTGGGTTTATTTCTTAACTTTTGCTGTCTGTTCTGTTCCAATGGTCTGAGAGTCTGTTTTTATACTAGTACACTCTGTTTTGATTACTATAGCCTTATAATATAACTTTAAGTCAGGAAGTGCGATGCCTCTGACTTTTTCTTTCTCATAATGTTTTGACTATTTGGGGAATTCTCATAATTTCATGTGAATTTTAGGAATTTTTTTTTTTATTTCTGGGGAGAATATCATTAGGATTTTGTAGGGATTGCATTGAACCTGTATATACTTTGGGGAGTGTGGACATTTTAACAATATTAATTATTTTCATCCATGAACGTGGGATATCTTCCAATTTATTTGTGTTGTCTTCAATTTCTTTTATCAATGTTTTATAATTTTCAGTGTAGAGATTATATATTAGCTTTTCATCGCTATAACTAATACCTGAGATAATCAACTTATACAGAGACAAGGTTTATTTTGCTCACAGTTTTGGAGGTTCCAGTTCATGATTGGTTGGTTTCATTGCTTTGGGCCTGTGGCGAGACATTATGTTGGGAGCTTGTGGTAGAGCAAAACTACTCACTTTGTGACTGGAAGGCAGGGGGTTGGGGCAAAGGGGAAAGAAACTAGGGTTCCATAAACTCCTTCAAGAACACACACCTGATAACCTAAAGACTTCCTACTAAACCTCACATCTTGAAGGTTTCACTACTTCCCAATAGTACCTCCCTGAGGAACATTCCTTAAATAAATGCCCCTTTGGGGAACACTGAAAATTCAAACTATAGTACAGATCTTTTATCCTTTGATTAAATTTATTCCTAGGTATTTTATTTTTTGATGTTATCATACATGAAACTGTTTTCTTGATTTAGTTTTTAGTTAGGTTGCTTGTGTGTAAAAATGAAACTCACTTAGTATGTTGATGTTATGTACTGTGACTTTACTGCATTCATTTATTAATTCTAGTAGGAATTTTATGGACTCTTTGGAGCCATTTTTATGTGTAGGGTATTATCTGCAAATAGAGATAATTTTATTTCTTCATTTATGATTTGGATGTGTTTTATTTATTTTTCTTATCTTATCGCTCTTGCCAGTACTTGAAGTTGTGTATTAAATAGAAGTGGCAAGAGAGAACATCCTTGTCTTGTACTGGATTTTAATGGAAAAACTTTCAGTTTCCCCCCATTGATTATAATATCAGCTGTGTCCTTAATAATAATGAGGAATTTCCCTTCTGTACCTGAGCCGTTGAGAGTTTTTGCCAAGAAAATGTATTAGGCTTTGTCAAATGTTTTTTCTATATCAAGATGGTCATGTGGTTTTCATCATTTATTTTGTTAATATGATGTATCATATTGTTTTGTGAATTTAAAATCAGTCTTGTGGACTAAGGATAAATTCCACTTGTTCATGTTGTGTAATCATTTTATATGGGTTGTTGAATTCAATTAGCTAGTATTTTACTGAGGATTTTTGCATCAGTTTTAATCACAGACATTGCCCTGTAGTTTTGTTTTCTTGTGATGTCTTTGTCTTAGGTTTCAAAGTGATGTTAGTCTCATAAAATGTTTTTTAAATTATTCCATCTCATCCTTTTTTTTTTTTTTTTTAGGAAAAGTTTAAGATATATTGGTACAACTTATTTGAATGTTTGGTAGAATTCAACTCTGAAGCCATTTGGTTCTGGACTTCTTTTTATTGGGAGGTTTTGATGATTTCTTCAGTCTCTATATTATTGTTCCTTTCAGGTTTTCTGTTTCTTCTTAACTCAATCTTATTTTTTCCTTCCAATCAGAAACTAAAATACAGCATTTGTTTATTTTGAAATTCCAACAAGGGCACAGAGGTAACCTAGTCATCACTAAAAATTTACACCTACCATCACTTGGTAATCAAAGAATTTTCTGGGCTAATACTGTATCCTTCATCTTTGGGATTTGAGAAGGGTTTTCTTAACCACTGTGTGAATAAAATCTTTAAGTTTCAGATAAAGGGGAAAGTGTGTATTTTCTGTAGTTTATTTTTCTGTATTAGTTGTGAAAACAGGGATTGAACAACCAGAAAGATGGACCTCAAACAGGAGGTGCACTATTTTGATGAGACTTTTTAATTCCCAATATGATTACTCAAAATTAAGATCTCCTCCCAGCTGGTTACTCCAGAGTCTGTCCCTAACCAACAACAGCATTTCTGAGATTGGGATTTGGTTTGAGATCCTGAATAACCTACCAAACATGAACACAAATCATGAGAAGGAAGCTGTGGGCAGAAAAGATATTTTCTCTTTCTTTGTTATGGCAACTCTCCAAATACATCAAGGGATCTATACTCGTTCTCTAACTGGTAAAACTGTCCTTACTGGTTGTGGGCCCTTGGGCAAATTACTTAACACCTCTGTGCCTCAGCTCTAAAGTAAGGATAATAGAAGTAACCTATCTCATAGGGTTGTTTTAAGAGTTATCAGGTGTTCACCAAAGCAATGGCCAAGTGGCTAAGAGAGCAGGTTAGGATCCTCTACAAGTGGGATGACTGCAGCACTATGTCATGACAGTGTGCATTTAAACACTTTATTTATTTATTATTGCTTTTAGTGCTTTCTCTGAACTTATGTGCACATTTTTATTATTTGTTCTGTTTAGTTATACATGGCAGCAGAATGCATTGTGATTCATTGTACACAAATGGAGTACAACTTTCCATTTCTCTGGTTGTATATGATGTAGACTGACTCAATCTTTGTAGGTCATATTTTTCTAGGAATTTACCCATTTCCTCCAAGTTTGTTGTAATATTATTGTTCTTTACAGTTCCTATGATCCTTTTTTATTTTTGAGTCATTTGCGATCATTTATTTGCTTTCATTTTTTATTTTAATTACTTCAGTATCTCTCCTTTCCCTAGGTTGATGATTTTCTTAGTTTAATTATTTATGTGATATTTATATTTTGTATTTGTTTTAGTTACATTTTGATTTTTATTTCCTTTTGCTAATTGTGGGCTTACTTTGGTCCTTTTTTGCTCTTTCAGATTAAACTGTATATTTGGGATATTCCTTCTTTCTTTGTGTAGGCATTTATTTCTATAAACTTCCCTCTTAAAATTGTTTTTGGTACATTCATGATCTTTGGTGTGTTGTGTCTCTATTATCATTTTTCTCAAGATATTGTTAAATCTCCTTTTTGATTTCTTCTTGAACCATGGTTGTTCAGAAAAATGTTGTATTTCCACATTTGTGAATTTTCCAAGATTCCTACTTAATCTTGGAAACTTGATTTCCAGTTTCATAACATTGTGTTCTCACATGATGCTAGATATGATTGCAGTTTTTAAAAAATTTTTAAGACTTATGATTTAACATATGGTTTATACTGGAAAAAGTTCTAAGGGCACTGGAAAAAAAATGTATCCTATTGCTATTGGATGGAAAGTTCTATTTATTTCTGTTAGGTATATTTGATCAAGAGTACAATTCAAGTTCAGTTTTCCACATTAATTTTCTGTCTGCTCTATCTATTGTTTTAAGTGAAAGTCAAAGTCCCTGTGTCTGTCTCTCTTTCTCTCTCTTGTGGTACTGGGGATTGAACTCAGTGGTACTCTACCACTGAACTACATCCTCGACCCTTTGTTGTTGTTGTTGTTGTTTTTGAAGGTGCTGGGGATTGAACCCAGGACCTGTACATGCAAGGCAAGCACTCTACTAACTGAGCTATATCCCCCTCAGTCCTTTTTAAAAAATTATTTTAAGACAGGATCTCACTAAATTGCTCAGGCTGGTTTTAAACTTCCAATTCTCCCACCTCAGCCTCCCAAGTAGATGGGGCCACAGGCATGCACCACCACACCTGTCTCCCTACCTGTATTGCTATATCTCCCTTCATGTTCAATTGTGTTTGGTTTGTATGTTTAGGTGCTCCTATGTTGGTTGTGTACATATTTACAATAGTTATTTTTTTGATGAATCAATCTCCTTATCATTAAATAGTAGCCTTCTTTGTCTCTTTCTTTTCTGTATGTGTGTGTGGGCGGGGGTAGGGCTAGAGATTGAACCCAGGGCCTTGCACATGATAGGAAAGCACTGAGTTACACCCCGGCCTCTTTTATATTTTATTTTGAGACAGGGCTTCACTCAGTTGCCCAGTCTAGTCTTGAACTTGAAATCTCCTGCCTCACTCTCCCTAGTAACTGGGATTACAGGCATACCCCATCATGCCCGACCTCCTATTTTAGTTAGCTTTTGCATCACTGTGACCAAAAAGCTTAGAAGAACAACTTAGAGGAGGAAAAGTTCATTTGGGGCCCATAATTTCAGAGGACTCAGTCCATAGGTGATCAACTGACTCCCTTGCTCTGTGTCCAAGGTGAGGCAGCACATCATGGGTTAAAAGCCCAGTGGAGGAAAACTGCTCAGCTCATTGTGGGGTCAGGAAATAGAGAGGAAGGGAGGAGGGGGCCACAGGGAATATATACCCTTCCAGGGAATACCCCCAGTAACCCACCTCTTCTAGCCATGCCCCACCTGCCTACAGTTACCATCCAGTCAGGCCAAACTAGGATGGACTCAGGTTATGACTTTCATAATCTAATCATTTACCTCTGAATTTCTCTGCATTAACAGGAGCTTTTGAGAGACATCTCATATCCAAACCTTAACACCTTCTTTGTCTCTTTGACAGTTTTTTAGTTGAAGTCTGTTTTATCAGGTATAAGTATAGTCACTCTTGTTCTTTTGGTTATCCTTGCATGGTTTTCATTTGCATGGAATATCTTATTCATTTCTTTCACTTTCAGCCTGTGGTCCTTAAAGCTTAACCCATTTTGTCCCATTGTCTCAGATGTGGAAATGTAGTATATAATATAATTATATAATATATAACTGTATAATAATAAGAATATAATTATGGTAAATATGATATAATTAATATAGTTTTAATTTTAATGTGCATTAAAATTTATATATTAATATAGTTATATGCATAATCTCTAGATTATGATGATTTCCAACATATATTAATGCACCTGTGTCAATTTCAAGTAAATATTTGCAGAATTGAAAACTTGGAACTTAATGGATTAAGTGAGTTTCTTATACACATCTTTTTTTTTTTTTTTTTTTTTTAAGATCTGTTTAGCCACTGTGTGTCTCTTGACTGGAGAATGTAATACATTTACACCGAAGGTTATTATTGATAGGTAGGGACTTGATATTATCATTTTGTTGTTTGCTTTCTGGTTGTTTTGTAGCTCTGTTCCTTTTTTCCTCTCTTGTCTGTTTTTTTTTTCAAATTTTTTACAGTGCTAAGCTTTGATTCATTTTTCTTTACTGTTTAAATGTCTGCTATAATTTTTTGTTTGGTGGTTTCTGTGAGACTTGCATAAAAATGTCTTATCTATCATTTTAAACTGATGGCATACAAAAACTCTAGACGTTTACCTTTCCCTTTCACAATTAATGTTTTTGATGTCACAATTTGCATTTTTATGTTGTATACTCTTTACCTTATTGTAACTTTAATCATATTTGACCATTTTGAGTTTTAACCTTCATTCTAGAGATACATGTGATTTACAGATTACCAACAATTTTGAAGTATTGTGAATTTGATTGTGTCTTTATCACTACCAGAGTTTTATACTTTCTTATATGTTCATTATAGTAATTATTGCCCTTTCATTTAAAGAAGTCCCTTAAACTTTTCCTAGGCAGGTGTGGTGGTAATGAACTCCCTCAGATTATGTTTGTGAAAGACTTTATTTCTTCTTCATTTCAGAAGGACAGCTTTGCTGGATATTTTTGGCTAGCATTTCTTTCTTTTAGCTCTTGAAATGTATCATCCTATTTTCTCTTGGCCTGCAAGAAGAAATTTGCTGATACTCTAACATACATTTTCCTGTATGTAACTTGATGCTTTTCTCTTGCTGCTTTTTAAATTCACTCTTTGTCTTTGACTTTAGGCAGTTTGATTATAATGTGCCTTAAAGAGGACATCTTTAAGTTAGATCTATTTAGGCATATTTGAGCTTCATGGATCTGATGTCCATAATTTTCTCAAAACTTGGAAACTTTTCAGCAAATATTTTATTAAGTAATTTTTTTTAAACACTTTACCTTCAAGGAGATCCTAGAATGTGAAAATTTGTGTAATCATGATACCTATTTCCTATAGGCTATCTTTACTCTTCTTGATTCTTTTTTCCCTCTGCATCATTTCAAAAAGACCTTTCTTCAAATTTGTCAATTCTTCTGCTTGATCTACAGTTAGTCAAGCTTTCAATTTATTTTTTATTTCATAGAATTCTTTAGCTCTAAAATTTTTGTTTATTATGATAGCTAGCTTTGTTGAATTTCTCATTGAGATTCTGAATTGTTTTTCTGATTTTGTTGAATAGTCTTTCCATATTCTTTTGTTTCTGGCTGATTTTCCTTAATCTCATCATTTTGAATTGCTTTTCATGCAGTTCATCCATTTCTGTTTCTTTGGGGTCAATTATTGAAGAATTCTTGTGTTCCTTTGGTAATGTCATGTTTCATTTCTTGTTCATGTTTCTTGTCTTCCTGCATTGATATCTGTGCATTGGTGGGGCAGCCATCTCTTCCAGACTATACAGAGTTGCTTTTGTAGGGGAAGATTTTCACCTGCATATGGGGCCTGAGAGTGCTGGCTGGTCAGAATGCAGTGGCTCTGGTTCCATGTAGGAGCAGTAGTGTAGTCTCTGTGCAGTTTCTTCAGTTGTGATCAGTGTGAATAATTACCATGGGTTACTTAGTGGTCTTTGCTCCAGAAGTTTGTGGCAGTGATGGTGGCTACTTGGTGGAACTTTTAGTTGAGGGACTGTCTCTTGGCGTTGGGTGTGACATGGTTCATAGGCAGCTACAGAGGCACTGGGATCCAGAGCAAAGGTCCTTAGAGCAGATGTGGAGTTGCGTTTCTGACCTCAGAGTCTTGAAAAACTGTTGTAGCACTGGTGACTTGAGGTATGGGTTCATTCTCCAAGGCAAAAGTAGAGCAGTTCTTCCACTAAGTCAGAATCAGTTGCTCTGAGGCTATTCCAGCAACTTGGACCAGGGTCTAGGATATAGCTATGATTCTGACCTATGAGGGGCAGGGCCTAGCACTGCCATGGATCTAGGGAAGAAGAGGTGCTCTAGACTCTCAGGCCTTGGGAAACAGGGCAGAGTTGCAATTTGGGACCTAGATCTAATAGGTCACAGTGCCAACTTGGGATCCAGGGGATAAGGTGCCACACATGGTGATTCTGGGCCCCGGGGTGGTAGGACATGGCTCACCATGGTTGGACAGTAATTCAGGCTTGTGAGGCTAGGTTTAGCAGCAGCAGGGACCCAGAATGCAAGATGTTGCTGTGGCTTGGACATTGGAGTACAGGGAGCAACAGAGTGATTACTCCAGGCTTGTAAAGCTGGAGTGCCTCAGCAGTTTCGACTTTGGAGGGCTAGTTCAATTCTAGGTAGGTAGATTGGTATGATTAGTCTGGTGGGCAGCATGGCATAGCTTAACCAAGGCTCTGATTTCCTTGGATGCAAGGTACTATGTCTTTTTGGCCCCGGTCTTTGCAGCTGTAACAATTAGCAGAGCCTCTGGATTCCTGTGGATGGGACACCATATCAGTAGAGATACAAGTACTCCAGTGTGCAAGGCATAACCTTGGTTGGGAGGACAAGGCATTGCTTCAGCTTGGCTGTAAAAGTAGTTGCACCAATGACTTTGATGAGAGAAACGGAGTGACTGTATAGTACCTTGGCCTTAAGAGGTAGATTGTAATAGCAGTACTGCACTGGGATGGCACCTGTGGCAGCTGAGCCTCATGAATGGATAGTTACAATGGCTGCTCACCCCTGAAGTGAGATGTACTCTAGCAGTGGCTCTGTTTCCGAGATGATGCAGAGCAATAGCAGCATGGGCTATGGAGTGAGTACTGGAGTGGTGGGAATAGTGTTAGCCCCTTTTGTGGGAGTAGGTCAGCCTGTGGACTCCAGGGAGAGCCCTCAACTGGGTTCAAAACCTGAGGACTGCAGGAATCTCCAATAGTATGAGACTATGTGAGTCTACAGTGGTGATTGGGCTGATGGAGTCCTCTTACCTTTTCCTCACAGGAAGAAGTCCATCCTACTCTCATGCTGATCCTGATGGGGTGAATGGAGAGTGGAAACAGGTGTTTTCTTCCCTTCTCTTTGTGGTCATTTTGAGTTTCTGCACTCTACAGGATTTCTGCTACTTCTTTGCTATTCTTCAGTTCTCTCCTTTAATTATTGTGGTTGAAATGTAGTTGTTTATTTATTGCTTTTCTTCTTCCCAAGGAGCTTCTAGTTGGCCATCTTGCTGATGTCGCCTTTGTTTAGTTTTGTAAGAATCTGCCAAAGTATCTTCCAAAGTGGGTGTCATTTTCCATTTCAGTCAGAAATGAATGAGAGTTCCTTTTGCTCCACATTCTCGCCAACATTTAGTGATGTCATTGTTTTGGATTTTGGCCATTCTAAAATGTATATAGTGGAATGGTACTGTTTTAATTTGTATTTTTCTGATGGCATGTAATGTAAAACAACTTTTTATTTGCTTTCTTGCCTTCTAATATGTCTCCTCTTGATGAGGTATCTGTTTGGGTCTTTTGCTCATTTATTAATTGGATTATTTGCTTTCTTAGAGTTGATTTTTAAGAGTTCTTTATGAATTTTGAGTAATAGTTCTTTGTCAGATGGGTCTTTTGCAAATGTTATTTTTCCAGTTTGACTTGTGTTCTCATTCACTTGACCTTGTCTTTTGCAGAACAAAGGTTTTCAAAATTTTAATGAAGCCCAGCTTATTATCTCTTTTGTGAATCATGCCATTGCTATTATACTTAAAATGTAGGTGCTATGCCACAGGTCACTGAAGTTTTCATTTGTGTTATCTTCTAGGAGTTGTGTAGCTTTGCAATTTCCTTGTAGGTCTATGACCTATTTTGAGTTAAATTTTTAAAAATACTTTTTAGTAGTTAATGGATTTTTTATTTTATTTATTTATATGTGTTGGGGAGTATTGAACCCAGGGCCTCACACATGCCAGAAAAGTGCTCTACCACTGACCACAACTCCAGCCCCAACTATTTTAGTTAATTTTTATGAAGGATTGAAGGTTTATATCTAGATTTGTGTATGTGTGTAGGTGTGTGTTCAGCATTATTTGTTGCAGACTTTGTTCTATCATAGTGCTTTGCTCTTTTGTCAAAGATCAGTTGCCCATATGTAGTTCTGTTTCTAAACTGTTTTTTTACATTGATCTATTTCTTCTTTTGTCAATGCCATATTGTCTGGATGACTGTAACTTCATAATAAATCCTGAACTCAAATAGCATCAGTCCTCCAAATTTGTTCTTCTGTTTCAAGATTGTGTTGATTATACTGAGTCTTTGGGCTCTCCATAAAAATTTCAGCATCAGTTCATTGATGTCTACAAAATAATTTGGTGGAATTTGGATTGGGATTGAATTGAATCTATAGATCAAGGAAGAACTGACATTTAGGCAGCATTGACTCTTTCTATCTATGAACATGGAACATCTCTTACTTAGTTCTTCTTGATTTCTTTTGTCAGAGTTTTGTAGTTTTCCTCATACAGTACTTGCAGATATTTTGTTGAATTTGTATCCAAATATTTCATTTTGGGGGATGCTGATATAAATAGTATTATGTATTTAATTTCAGATTCTGCTAGTACACTACCGGTTTAATCACTTATTGGTTCCATGAGTTTTTTTGTTTATAACCTTTGGATTTTCTACATAGATGGTCTTGTTAATCTGTGAAGAAAGGATGTTTTTCTTTGTTTCTTCCTAATCTTTATAACTTTTTATGTATTTTTCTTTCTATTTATAATTAATTGGGTAGGCATTCCAGTATAGTGTTGGAAAGCAGTGGTGGGAGGAGACATCCTTGCCTTCCTGAATTTAGCAGAAAAGTTTCTACTTCCTCACTGTTAAGTGAGGTTAGCAATGTTTTTGTTTTATTTTTTTAGATGTTCTGTATCAAGGCGAAGAAGTTCTTTTATATTCTTAGTTTGCTGAGAGTTTTTATTATGAATGAGTCTTAGATTTTCCAAAATGCTTTTTCTGCATCTGTTGTTGCTATTGTATGATTTTTTTCATTTTTGTCCTCTTGATTGAATGAATTATATTGATTGGTTTTGAATGTTGAGTTAATGTTGCATCCCTAGGATAAATCTCACTTGATTGTATGTATAATTCTTTTAATACATTGGTGGACAAGCTGCTAATTTTTTGTTGGGGACTTTTCCAGTTATGTTAGAGATATTACTCTATAGTTTGTCTTATAGTATCTGTCTGATTTGACGTTTGTGTAATGCTGGACTCAAAATGAGTCCTGTCTTTTGTTAGATTTCTATCACTTTGACAAAATATCTAAGATCAACAAAGAAAAGGTTTGTTTTGGGCCAGAGATTGAGAGATTTCAGTTCATGGTCACTTGACTCTGTTCCTTAAGCAGTATATCACGGGGTGGGGGTGCAGGGGGAGAGTGCATTGTGAAGGAGTCTGTTTACCTTATGGTGGTCAGGGAGCAGAGAGGAGAGGAGGGTCCAGGGTCCCAATATCTCCTTCAAGGTATGATCCCAACTTTCTTACACTTGGACCCACCTCCTAAAGGCTCCATCACCTTTGACACAGAGGCCTTTGGGAAAGCACAACTGGCAATCAAGCCTCCTAGGCCTTTGGGCGACACTCCAGTTCCAAACTATAGCATATCGGTAGAATTTGCCAGGGAACCTGGCTGGGCTTGTTGTTTTCTCTTTTGAAGCTTATTGTTTATTCAGTCTCTTAGGTAGGAGCCTATTCAGATTGTCTAATTCTTTTATTGTGTCTTTCAGGGAATTGGTCCATTTCTTCTAAGTTATCAAATTTGTGGGCATAGAGTTGTTCATACTATTCTCTGATTATCCTTTGATTGTCCGATGGACCTTAATGATATTCTTTCTTTCATTTCTAATTCTAGTGGTTTGTGTCCTCTCTTATTCTTATTTAGTTTACCTAGAAGATTTTTAATTTTATTGATCTTTTTAAAGAGTCAGGTTTTGATTTTCTATTGATTTCGTATTTTCAGTTTCATGAATTTCTGCTCTTTTTTTCTTTTGTTAACTTTATGTTTAATTTATTCTTCTTTTGAGGTTTCCTAAGATGGGAACTTATATTATTGATTTTAGATCTTCCTTTTTTACTGGTATAGGAATTCAGCACTGTATATTTCCCTCTAAGTATTGTATCATTGTGTCTGACACATTTTGATAAGTTGTGTTTTTACTTTCATTTGGTTCAAAATATTTAAAAATTTTTCTTCAGATTCCTTTTTACCCATGTGTTGTTTAGAAGCGTGTTGTTTAATCTCCATGTTTTGTAGGATTTTCTAGCTATCTTTCTGTTATTGATTTCTAGTTTAATTGACTTGTGATCTGAGAACAGACATTGCATGATTTCTTTTACTTTGTAAAGGTATGTTTTATGTCACAAAATGTGGTTTACCTTGGTTAGTGTTTCATGTGAGTTTGGGCAATCTACTGTTGTTTGGTGAAGTAATTGATAGATATCAGTTATATTCAGCTGATGGATAGTATTGAGTTCATGTATGTTCCTAATGATTTTTTTTTTTTTTTTGTGGTGCTGGGGATTGAACCCAGGGCCTTGTGCTTGCAAGGCAAGCACTCTACCAACTGAGCTATCTCCCCAGCCCCCTAATGATTTTTTGGTTGATGGTTCTCTCCATTTCTGATTAGGATATCGAAGTCTCCAACCACATTAGTGGATTTATTTAATTCTCCTTGCTAGTTCTGTTAGTATTGCTTCCTATAACTTGATGTTCTGTATTTAGGTACATATATGTTAAGGATTGTTATGTCTCATTGGAGAATTGACCTATTTATCATTATGTAATATCCTTTTTTATCTTTGATAACTTTCTTTACTTTGAGATCTGCTCTTTCTGAAACTGATGTAGCTACTCTTTTGATTAGTGTTGGCATGGTATATTTTTCTCTATCTACTTAAAAATTTTTTTTGTTGGTACCTGGGATTGAACCCAGGATGTCATGCATGTTAGGAAAGTATTCTAATATTGAGCTGCATCCTCATCCCTTTTTGGTTTGAGATAGGGCCTCCTTACCTGGCTTAGGCTGGCTTTGAACTTCTAATCTTTCTGTCTAAGCCTCCTGAGTCACTGGAATTAGAGGCATGAGCCACCATCTTCATCAACTTTTAATTTATGTATTTGTATTTAAAGTGAGTTTGTTATAGACAACATTATGATTGGGTCTTGCTTTTGTTTTTAAGTGTGCCAATCGTTTAATCCAGTTCTTGGTAGGAAATTTAAAACTCCAATTTGTGAGTATAAATTTTATTTGTTAGAGTGAAAACATATAGCTTTAGAGCCAAAGAGTAGCTTTGATTTTTGGTAAAATTTGTGAGTCTTCAGCTTTCTGATTAACCTTGCACTGCTATAAAGCTCATATTTCTCTTTCTCTGTGTTCAAAGACCTCACCTTCCTGGCATCTCAGCTTCTGTAAATGCTGCTTCTTGAAGTAAGCATCGGTGAAGCGTTTTGGTATTTACATGTTACTGTTGTCGTTTTTTGTGGAGGTGGCAATGACAAATTTCTGTTGTATTCTATGCAGAGGAATTCAATTGAGAGAGGGAAGTCCAGTTACAAGTAGCAATTCACAACTCAACTGCTCAGGAAAACCACTGTCCTGTCTCTGTGGTCCCAGCAGGATGCACCTGGAGTGATGTGATCTTCTAGTTTTCTCGTGTGCTGACTGAGGGGTTTTGGCTTTGGCCCAACAGCTTTGGAGGCACATCTTCAGAAGGCTAATATGAAGGCATTTTGCAAAGCTTCATCACCTAGGTATTGCCATCCTTGTCACCACCAACAGGTTTTGTGACAGAGAAATTTCTCCTTTTTCTGGATTTAAGCAGTTGAGTGCTTCCTTTTGTAGATGTCCTTTCTGGAATACTTAGCACATTGGGAATATCTGGCAATTCCTCTAAAGACAAGGTTTCAGCTGCAGTGCAGCTTCCCATTCTTGTCATTTTAGCCTGGAGGTCACCCTTTTTAACTTTACCACTGGCATTGACCTTCTTGGCTTGAGGTTTCTTCTCTTTAGTATCCAGATTTTCAGCTTTTTCACTCTACATCTTGTAAGATGGGAAAAAATGGGTGTTGTGTTTTTGATCTATTCTGAAAAGTTCCGTGTTTTAATTGGTGCATGTAGATTACTGATGTTCAAAGTAATTATTTATGTAGTTGAATTAATATCTACTATATTTGTTACTTTCTGCTTGTCCTTGTTTTTTGTTCCTTTTTTTGCCTTCTATTCTTGGTGTTTTAGATTAAGCATACTATGAGATTCTGTTTTCTCTCCCTTCTTTCAGTTATACATATTGTTTTTTTTTTAAACTTTCCTCATTCTAGGTTTTTTTTTTTTTTTTTTTTTTTACTTTGGTTGTCCTAGAGTTTGCAATATACATTTGCAACAAATCCAAACCCACATACAGATAACTGCCTACCACTTCATGAATAGCTAATGAAACAAAATGACCCATTTCTTCCCTCCTACCCTTTCTCATTGCTGTAATTCATTTCAATTTTTACATATGCATACATAAGAATACCTAATCAAATACTTTGTTGCTATTATTTTGAACCAACTTTTTTCTCTTAGATCAATTAAGTATGAAAATTTTTATTTTACCTTCATCTCGTCCTTCTCAGATGCTCTACTATCTTTACATATATCTAAGTTTCTGATCTATGTCATTTTTCTTTTCTCCAAAGAACTGCTTTAACAGTTCTTGCAAGGCAGATCTATCAGCAGTTAATTCCCTCAATTTTTGTACATTTGAAAAGTCTTTATATCCTTCAGTTTTGAAGCTTAATTTCACAGAGTATAGAATTCTAGGCTGGCGGGGTCCCCCACCACCCTTTTCTTTAAGCTTTCTGTTCCAATCTCTTCTTGCTTACTTAGTTTCTTAGAAGTCAAGTACAATTCTTATCTCTGTTACTCTATGAGTAAGGTGTTTGTTCCTTCTGACTTTTGGAGTTTTTCTTTAACTTTGTTTTCTGTAGTTTCTGCCTCAGTGTAGTTTTTCTTGGCATTTATTCTGCTTCTGTTCTTTGAGCTTCCTGGATGTGTAGTTTCATATCTGACATTAACTTGAAGACATTCTGTCATTATTATTTTTTTTCAGATATTTCTTCCCATCCTTTGTATATTTATTCTCTTTCTGGTATTCTCATTGTATATTATACTTTTTGCATTTGTCCCACAGTCTTTAGATCATCTTTGTTTTTCTTTTGTTTTTTTTTTTTTTTTTTTTTTTGCTTTCCACTTTGGGAAGTTTCTATTGTTATATCCTTAACCTCAGGGATTCTCTCCTCATCTGTATCCAGTCTACTAATAAGTCCATCAAAGATATTCTTTATTTCTGCTACAGTGGTTTTCATCCTGGCCTTCCTCTTTAGTTCTTGCTTATGTTTTCCATGTCCTTGCTTACATTATCCATCTATTCTCATATGGTATCTATTTTATCTCTTACAGCCCTTAGCACATTAATCATATTTACTTTAATTCCTGTTCTAATAATTCAACATCTCTGCTTTGTCTGGTCTGATGTTTCTTCAACTTATGTCCATGTTCCTTCAAATTGTCTTTTCATATGCCTTATAATTTTTTTCCTGATAGCTAGACATGAGGTACCAGATGAAAGGAACTGCTGTAAATAGATCTTCAGTTATGTGGTGGTAAGGTGTTGGGAAGGGTTCTGTAGTCCTGTGATTAGGTCTGTCTTTTATTGAGTCTATGCCTCTGTTCTATGAACTTCAAAGTGTCTTTACTTCTTCTCCTTAAAGGGGCCAGGATGGTTGGAGTAGGGGAAGACTCCCCCAGGTCAGTTAGGCTCCAATAAAACCCCAGCACATTTGTTACAGTGTATCTTCTGAGGATGGTGTTTGTTAAGAACACTAGAGTGCTCTAGTATTTTTCAGAACCCTTACTTTACTCTTTCCCTTGTGATAGGTACAAGGGGATTTTTCTAATTTTTCTGTGAGAACAAAAGTGTGTGTAGAGGGTCCTCCTATGATTGGGTCAACCAAAGAGCCGTCCCCACTGAGCCTCCAGCAATTCATGAATTACAGTTCAGACTTTCCTACCCCAGTTCTGTTTCGTCCTGCAGTTTCCTTAGAGTTTTTGCTCTGGTAAACCATTCTCCCTGTATTCACTTGTCTGTTTTTCCAATCTTGCTGCAGCAGTTTGCCCCATGTTCTCACCTCCCTTAAGGATCCAAGAAGAGTTGCTGATTTTTCAATTTGTTCACCTTTTTGCTTGTTGAATTGGGGTGACAAATTACAAACTCATTATATGTAGAACTAGAAATTGAAAGTCCCCTTTACTAACTTTTAATTTTTCTTCTTAGAGTAAACCATGAGTCTATACGATAGTCTCTAACCTGGTCCCTGATATCTCTTTGCTCTTCATCCCTTACACCCTCTCGCTTGCGTGTTTCCTGTCCGACATAGTGGTCTTTCTCATAGGTGCCTGGTTGTGGGCTGACTTTGTATTGGTGTTCCTTCTGGTTACAACAGTCTTTCCCAATATCCGCAAGACTTTCTTCCTCATCTCCCTAAAGCCTCTGCTCAAATAGTCCCCAACCACCTTTGTAAAATTATCCCCAATCAGCTTGCACTCACGATGCATTTACCATTATTTTTTGTTATTTCTGAGATGCTATACAATATATTTGTTTATTATGCCAATTGTTTATTTCTGCTACCTGAACATAAGCTCCATGAGAGTAGGGGTGTTCGCCTTTTCATTTGTTAACATGTCCCACATTCCTGCATCTGTTTGTAGCCCACTGTAGTTGATCATGAGTTATGAATACTCGATGGACATAGAGATGAATGTGTGTGCTCATGCTTGTGTTTCTTTTTCTTTTTTTAGTTGTAGATGGACATAATACCTTTATTTTTTTTTAACGTGGTGCTGAGAATCAAACTCAGTGCCTCATATGTGCTAACCAAGCGCTCTGCCACTGAGTGACACTCCAGCCCTATGCTTGTGTTTCTTTGTCTTTTTCTACTAGGAATCTCCCATTCAGTGTTTCCCTTCTTGTTTTCCTATTATGCACACCTCCTCCAAATAATTATTCTATTCTTTAAAAACCTTGTTTTAGAATGGTTACGTATTCTAATAAAATCATTTTATTTGTCCTGATTCTGAGATTAGTATATATAATTGTCATCACCCTTAAAACCAAGGGAAACTGTGTTAAGCATAGCCACAGTTCAGAGATTGTAAAAGAGTAAAATCTATAGGTTTCAGAATTCTTTTTATAGTTTCTTTAGGTAAAATAATACAACAGTTTATAGTCTCTATTTTAGGGGGAACTTCTCGACACTTTGTTGCCTAAGAATAACTTGGGGGAGCTGTTAAACATGTTGGCTACACGAAAATGGGAAGTTATACTCCATGTATGTATGATATGTCAAAATACATTCTACTGCCATATATAGCTAAAAAGAACAAACAAAATTTTTTTTAAAAATTAAAAAAATCATTGACTAATTAAAAATGCAAATTCCTTCTTTTCAACCCCTAAAGTTCTCTGCAGTGGGACCCAGAGTCTGCATTTTCAGTAAATGCATGGGGTTTCTGGTATAGGAGATCCATGAATATATAAGAAGCATTCCTGTAGACCCTGATATGCTTAGGATTAAAAGCAGGTATATGCAAGAAGTTTTCTTGTATGTGTTCAGAATATGGTAGAAAACCAGAAAGGAATACCTATGTTTGTTCATGTATGACAAAGACCAATTATGGACTTTCCATGTCTTTAAGGGATCCTGAATTTTCAGCCTTTTTTTTTTTTTTTTAAATAAAACATCTTGGAATTTCCAATGCAGAGAGTTTGCTACATTATAGAACAGTCCACTCACTATTGTATAACTGTGACCGTTATAAAGTTCTTAATTTTATTGAGACATATTTTGTGTAATTTTTATCTATTGGTCCTAGTTGAATTCTGTATAGCCGCACAGAACATATAAATGTAATTCATATTAAAATATAAAGAATTATAACCCCTTAACTTTACCAGAGATGTTTTAAAATACAAATTCATCCTAATTTGTGAAATTTTATTCACCAAGGGAGATGGACATACAGCTTTACTCTTTCAGACTGCTTTTCATTCTGCATCCAGAATCAGCTCTCCTACCCTTTTCCTGATCTGTCCCAGTTTCGTTCTTTGTTTCTATCTCTGTGCCATTTACTTTTCTCAGTACAGGTTTGTCTGGCTATTGATAGAGTAGTGACAAACATGGCTCCAGGCTTGTTAGGAGAAGGGCTTCTCTTATTCTGGTACATCCAGTTGTACTAGAGTGTCCTCTTTCCTCCTAATGATAGGTCTGTTTTGATATCTGGAGTTTTAATGAATATAAAATGAGGATGATATTCAGTGTCCAGTGAGACAGAGAGGTCTTCCATCCTGCATCTCAATTTTTCCTTATAGTAAAATTGCCTCCCTATTCCTAAAGTAGAAGTTCCTTCACTGAGGGTTTAATAATTCTTATTGTCACCTTGGTTCTGTTGAGGGGGAGGATGTGATTTTGTTCATCTTGCATCATAATTGTCATGACTGACACCCCTGAAATAAAAGACAGGTTGAGAAGAGAAAAGCTCTACAGATTTACTTAATCAAAGTTTTGTGTACTATGGATCCTTCAGAAATGAAGACTCAAAGACCTAGGGAAACTTTTTGTGCTTAAGTTTGAGGAAGAATAGACAGTCTTGTGGAACTGTGATTGGACAAAGGGATTTGAAGTAGTGGTGGTAGACCCGGAAACTCAGTGAGGCCTATCTCTTCAGGTTCTTCTTGGTCCCTCTGTGTAGCTTTCCTTCCTCCTGGGTATGGGGCAGGACCCTGTTGGTGTGAGGGTGGAAAAGGGACACAATGATCTATCTAGGTTTTGTAGCTTGGTTTGGAGGAGGAGGAGGATGGGAGATCAGAGACCTTGCTTCTGAGGCCAGTTTCCTTTAGTTCAGAACACTGAGCACGTCATGGTGCTATACACTGAGGTGTCATGTTCATGAGCCCCGAGAATTCTCAAAAGTTCATCTGACTGAATTTAGAGTTCTCTGTTAGTAGTTATCCTCTCTAGTTTAACATGTTCTACTTGGACTTCCATCGTAGCTATTGAGCAGCCAGCTCTTGGTCTTACTGATATTCCTATGTGTGAAATGTTCTTTTTTCTCTTACCATTTTAAGATCACTTGTTTTTAGGGTTTGTTATTTCACTGTGATGTGTTTTGGTATTACATTTAAAAAAATCTTCTTTGGGTGTGAAGTTTTCAATCTGAGAATTAGTGCCCTCACAACCTGTTTGCACATTGGTTCTGCATTCTCTCTCTCTCTTCCTTCCTCTGGAATTCTGAATTGTAGGCTAGATACTGTTACTCTGTGATCCTGTCTCATAAGTTCTGATATTTCCCAGTTTTTAATTTCTTCATGCTGCTTTCTGTGTAGTTTTCTTGAAATCTTTCCCCATTATTATCTCTTCATCTTTATATAGTTTGCAGTATAACTTATTTACTAAATTTATGCTTTTAATTATAGTTTTTGTTTTTAGAAGTTCCATTTGTTCATTTGAAATTGGATCATTTTGAGAATCTCGTTGCTTAGTCAAACTTTTATTACCATCTTTTATTTATTAAACATACCTATTTTATATTTGATAATTCCTGTATATTCTGGTCTTATTTTGTAATTCGTTAACATCTATTGGCCCTTTCTCAAAGTGGCTTGTTTCTTGTATGTTTAAATTGTGAGTCAAAGTTACTTAGACTTTACAAGAATTCTTTGAAACCTGTTCTTATTTTTACTATAATGTTTTGGTTTATTTTTTAAATTTGAGGGTAGTTACTGCTGGTTGATGACTAGATTATAAAAATACCATGCAAGATACCTTAGTTCATCCTTCTAATAAGTCGGTTGACCTGGTCATTTCCGTTGGTAGCATCTCCACCTTCTATAAAATGGTTGTTTTTTCTTCATCCCACCTCATGGAGAAGACAGTTTGAAGGGTCACAGGAAGTTGTTTGCTTTTTAGAAGCATTTTCCAACAGTATAAATCTTATGAATCGGATCCTTCATTCATATGATGCCATGTTTGCCAAGAGATCGAGCGATCAAAGTGCGGCTAACTTGTCGTACAGTCAAGGCAATAGCTTCTTATTGATTTTGCCACGACCACACTTGTAGGTTAGTTCATTTCCTGACTTCAGGTTGTGGTATTCCCATGCAACATATGGTTCCACAATCTTCAGCATGCTAATTGAAGTTTGGTTGATCTTAACAAAGGTACCATTGAAGATCTGGTGAAGGTGAAAAAGCTGGAACACCCATGAACATTTGGGCTCACACTATTGATATGCTGATCCTGAAGATATATGCCAGTTTGGGTTCTTCAGGTACACAGAAGTTGCCATCTTTTCTTGACATCCTAGCTACTAGAATCTCAGTTCTGTACATCTGCCTATATTTCTTGTGGTAGTGTGTAGCTTTTTCATAGATACTCTTGCTTCTTCCTCACCTTTCCAAGAGCACGGGCACACTTCATTCTCAGGTGTTTTATCTTCAGCTCTGCGAAAATTTCTTTGCCATTTCAATAGAGTTTCTAGTATAGCAGATATCTTATTTTTCTTCTTTTTTATACCTTCTATGGTTCTATCCAGAAAAGAGATAAAGTCTGGTTTTAAAATATGTTCCTCTACCTTTACAAGGTACATAAGGTTCTTACAAACCAGGATTCTTTGTAATGAAAATTTAAGCTTGGAATATGTGGATAGTGGAAATTCTGGCCCCAAATATGCAAGTTGGTAGGTTTATGATTAGGAATTCTTAGGAAAGATTCCCTTTTGTTCCTTCTCCTTCATTATTCAAATTCAAAGACAAGGGATACAAATATTCTCACCATTTGCTTTTTTCTCCCTCATTCATGAGAATAATGCTTATTAGGAAGTTCTGGCTTTATGCAGAATCTCAGATTTATCTTTTACTGATATCAATCAGTATTTTTTTCCCCTCAGTTCTGGACAAAAATCACCAAAAGGCAAAGCACAGCTCTTTTTTATGTTAGCAGCTCATTTTGGTGTTACTAGCTTTCAGCTCTTAATGTTACTGGCTCATTCAGTAGTTTTTAAAAAATTGTTTTAATTTGTTCTTTTTAGTTATACATGATAGTAGAGTCTGTTTTGACATATTTATACTAACATCAAGTATATTTTATCCTAATTAGGATCCCAGTCTTGTGGATGTACATGATGTTGAGATTCACTATGGTGTATTCATTATATGTACATAGAAAAGTTATGTCTGATTCATTCCACTGTCAAGAGTTCTTTTGCTCAATTTGAGATAGAAATCACAAAGATGCAAGCAGTACCATCTGAACAAGGCTTTATTGGGGCTTGGGACTTGTGCTGTAGCACAAGGGGCATAGCACATGGGGTATGGTCCTGGGACTACTTGCTGAGGACTATATAGACAAAAAGAGTGGGCTCATTCAGGTGCACTGTCAGCTGTTGCACATGATCTCAGGATTTCTGTACACAAGATCTTTGCTCTCCGTGGTACCTGGGTTTGCACTTGATATGGCAAACCCTAGGGGTATTGCCACCCTGCTGAGGTCATATATCAGTCAAGGTGAGGCTTGGGGGTGGAGTCAGCAGTTCCTGGACTTGGTCATTGATGGATTGTTTTTTTTTTAAGCACCTTGAAGTCTCTACTTTCCATCAGCTCCCATTCTTCATCTCCAGCTTATTAAAACCCTTGTGATTTATTTAATGGTGTGCTTTCAAGGCCCTTCTTTCTTGGATTTACAGTTTCTCCTACTTTCTGTTCTCCGCGGATTTCTTGTTGGTTTACTCATGTACTTAAAATATTTTTAAAATAAAATTTGATTCATTATTTTTAGACATTATATACTGTGGGTCTCTATAAATGTGTGGTCTGTCATGTTGCCAGAAATGGCATGCTTAATTAGTTTGTTTTATTCATTCATTTATTCTCGCATGTGCAGAAGTGAAACCTTGGAAAAGAATTGGGAGCTATCATCATCTTTAATAATTATGGCAAGAGTCTTCCTCTAGAGTTGTAACTTGGTTTGAGGTGGCTAATCAAGTGTGTTGTAGCTGAAGGAAATACTGGGTCTCGACTGGACAGAGATTTAGCTAATGTCTACAAGTGTAAAGAAATTATGAAAATAATAGCTGTTTGATTAATATCAATACTATTAGAGATTTGTTCTTCAGTATTGCTATCCTGCAAGCAGTTATAACTTCAAATGTGTCAAATTCATGACTCTTTTTCTTTTCTTTTTTTTGCCATGCTGGGGATTGAACCAAGCACTCTACCAACTGAACTATATCCCCAGTCCCTCAAATTACTAACTCTAACCTCACTGCTATGGTTTGGATGTGAAGTGTCCCCCAAAAGCTCACATGTGAGACAATGTAAGAAAGTTCAGAGGAGAAATGATTGGGTTTTGAGAGTCTTAGCCTAATCAGTGAGCTAATCCCTGATGCGATTGACTGAGTGGTAACTGGAGGCAGGGTGGGTGTGGCTGTGGCTAGAGGAGGTGGGAATTGGGCGTGGCTATGAGGTTATATATATTTTTATCTGGCAGTGGAGCCTCTCTGCTTCCTGATGATTCAGCTGCTCCCCTCTGCTGTGCTCTTCCACAATGATGTCCTGCTTCACCTGGAGCCCTGAGGAATGGAGCCAGCCTTCTATGAACTAAGACCTCTAAAACCCTGAGCCCTCAAATAAACCTTTCCTACCTTACAGTTGTGCTGGTCAGGTCATTTTGTCACAGCAGCCAAAAAAGCTGACTAAAACACCCCACCTTCTTCCTTATCTGATTTATTTCACTTAATACCTCATTTGTTATTTAAAACAGTAAAGCACTAACAGTAAGGTTTCTGCTGGGTGAGTTCTTGGGTAATTTCCTCTGTTTTCCCTGAGGTAAGCTGCAAAATTGACTTTATCAGGCACTTTATTTAGTCAGTGTTTCATTGCTTATTAAATCACGTGGGCAGGACTTTAGGATCATGCTTTATCTAATTGGAGAACAGTGAGAACTGATTACCTTCAACTTTTTTTGTCTATTAATATGAGATATTGGGATGGGGAGAACAGGCAGCTGAAACAATTTATGATTCTTTTGGTAGCAATATTATAAAGGAGATTAAAATACAAAAAGCAATTAATCTCACTATTAAGAAATAATCATTATTAATATTTTTATCTACTTTTGTATTTTTAAATGTTGGAATTATAGTATATATTTAGCTATATATAAAGTTATTTATATATAACTTGCTTTTATTACTTATTATTTGCCCAAGCTTCCCCATTTTATTGAATATTCTTTCAGAACATTTTCTTTTTGTGGTCCTAGGCATGGAACCCAGGGCTTTGTGCATGCTGGGCAAGCAATCTACCACTGAACTACATACCCAGTTTGCCTTTAGAGCTTTTAAGTAGCTGTATAATATACTCCCCTATGACTGAATCATAATTTATGGGACAATTTCCCTATTGTCGGGCTTTTGGATTGTTTCTAACTCTCCTTTTATAAATAAAGCTATAGTTAGCATTGCCGGCATACTCCTATTTGTGAATATCTTCAATTATCTCCTTGAGATATTTTTAAAAACTGGCTATTCATGGGACATGGGTATAAATATTTCTGGGGCTCTTGATATATAATGCCAAATTGTGCTTCAGGATTTTTATATGTGCTTGTTTATACTTCTATCCATTCAGCAGAATATTCATTTTATTACATCTTTTCCAAAATGTAGTGGTACTTCTATAGGAATAATTTTAAAAGTAATCAGGTTAAATTTGCACTCCTTAGATTACTAATGAGGTTGCATTTTATGTTTACTTTCTTTTTGTATTTAATAATCTACATGTTAAGGTGTTTCTAAAAATGCATTTCCCTCCAATAACATATTTATCTATTCCTTATTAATTTTTTTATCTGTTGTATTTATTGCTTATTATTTAGATTTTGCCCTTCAATCTTGGTTGTGAAATACTTTGTGTCATCAAAGTACTAAACTTTCATGTAGTCATTTACCTTTTCATGGGGCTGGAGTTGTGGATCAGTGGTAGAGTGTTTGCCTAGCATGTGTGAAGCACTGGGTTGGATCCTCAGCACCCCATAAAAATTTTAAAAAATAAAATAAATAAAGGTATTGTGTCCATCTACAGCTAAAAAGTTTAAAGAAAAACCAGCTTTTCATTGTGATTTCTCTTCCTTCATCTCTTTGAAATGTTTATAATAGTCTATGTAATTTGCCTACTCCTACTGTTTTTTTTTTTAACATTGGATTTTTAATCCATTTGGAATTCATTTTACTGAGATACAGGAATTTCACAACCCCCACCCAATTTAAAGAACTGTCCCAATACCGTTTATTTGATAGTCCTTTCTATTTCCACTGACTTGAGTTTATCTTGGTCAATGCTTTAATGTAATTTTCATATATTACCATCATTGTGGATATACTATATATTCCAGATTTTGGTATTGTTAGAATTTACAATTTTCTATCTCATGATTTTGAAATAATATATCATTGTCTTGCTTTTTTTTTTTTTTTTTTGGTGTGGTGCTGGGGATTGAATCCAGGGCATGGCACATGCTAGGCAAGAGCTCTAACCACTGAGCCCATATCCCTGCCCTTTGTACTTCTTGAATACTAGTAAGGTTGGACATCTTTTCATGTTTATTGGTTACTCCTGTTTTCTTTGTATTACCTGTTCAGATCTTCTGTCCATTTTTGTATTAGTTTGTATTTGTATGGATTTTTATATATTCTGGGTAGCAATTTTACATTAGAGTTATTATAACTATTTTTTCCTAGTTTGTGATTTCCTTTTGATCTTGTTAAATTTCAAAATAATTGAATTTGTCAGTCCTTTATAGTTTGTGTGTTTTCTAGTTTTCTGATTACTTGTTTTTGTACTGGGGATGGAACTTCAGGGGTGCTTTATCATATATCCCAAGTTCTTTTTTATTTTTTATTTTGAGACAGAGTCTTGCTGAGTCACATGGGCTGACCTTGAACTTGCAATCCTCCTGCTTCAGTTTCTCAAGTCACTGCAGTAACAAGAGTGTATCACTGTACCTGGCTAGTCTTATTAATGATGAGTAATTATTGAGCATCTACTGTACTCTGGGCTCTGTTTGAGGCATTTGGGATATACCATAAACAAAACACAAAACTTCTAGAGTTCACATTCAAGAAGCTTTTACCCTGGAGTTTATAAAAATATTCACCTTTTTTCTCCTAAACGTGTATAAGTTTTACTGTTTTACTTTTAGGTCACTAAGGTACATTGGATTTATTTTTGTATATAGTATGAAGTAAGAAATCTAGGTTTTATTTTTCTATGTGAGTTTTTAGTTATCCCAGCACTATGTATTGATTAATAACATTATTCCTCCACTATTTAGTAGTGTTACCTCCGTTGGGTATCAAGTTTCTAGATTTGTATGGGTTTGTTTTTGTGCCTGTTTTGTGTGTTGGTATATTGTATCTGTACCACATTCTTGATTACTGTAGTCTTGTAGTAAGCCTTGATATCACAGGTCTCCCTATCTTATTTTTCCTCAGAATTGTTTGATCTGTTCTTAGTCTTTATTTTCCATTTGTATTTTAGAATCAGTCATACTGTGGTTATGTCTGACTTGCTTTCAGGGCTGCTCTTTGC
This sequence comes from Sciurus carolinensis, assembly GCF_902686445.1. Taxonomy (NCBI): domain Eukaryota; kingdom Metazoa; phylum Chordata; class Mammalia; order Rodentia; family Sciuridae; genus Sciurus; species Sciurus carolinensis. The sequence continues at coordinate 64,208,947 of NC_062218.1, forward strand.
TGAGTTGGGGGAAAATCCTGTTACATTAATGGTGTTGTCATTTTTAATAGTGCTGACCTTTGAACTTCTGTCGCTCCTGCCTGCCTGTTGTTCTCTCTCCCTCCCTTCTTCTCCCTTTCGGTGTCCTGCCTTCTCATATTTCTGTCCTCCTTTCTTTTCCTATGGTCATTCTAAAAAGTTCTTTTAAAATGTGGGTTTTTTTTTTTTGTTTTTTTTTTTTTTTTAACTTTAAAAAGTAGTATACAGGGCCTGGGGTTGTAGCTCAGTGGTACAGCACTTGCCTAACATGTGTGAGGCACTGGGTTGGAATCTCAGCATCCCATATAAATAAAAAATAAAGGTCCATTGACAACTAAAAAATATATTTTAAAAAAGTACATGAGGTGCATGTTGAGAGAGAAAAACACTAGAGAAGTATAATAAAACAAGAAGTGAACATCTCTGATAATTGTTTGTTGGGTCTTCCAGATATTTTCTGATTATGTATAAATCTGTGTTTATTTTTAAAAAGATCATGTGCATACTTCTCTGTAGTTTGCCCTGTTTCATTTAGTATTTAAAAAGTCATTCTTCTATAGCTCTTATTCTTCTCAATGTCTGTACTACATATATAATAATTCAATAGTTTCCCAATTTATTATATATATAATATAATTTATTAATTTATTTCCCAATCTCTATACTTCAGGTATATACCATAATTTGATAATTCCCCATGGGTCATAGATATCTGTGTACTTTTTGGTCTTGTAGCTGCTTTCAAATGTAGCTCATCTTTGTTGGCAAAGTGGGGGTTCAGCATTTATTTTTTGATTCCCTGTGCTTTCCCCCTTATTCTTCTCAAGGGGTCTTAGGGCAGTTCTATCAAGATGTCGCCTATAAACTTTCCAAGACACTGGCAGGTAGCTTTCTGAAAAGGAAAGAGTTGACTGCAAACCTCAGTATCATTTCTTAAAGAGATGGGATCTATGTTAACCCAGGCAGACCCCAAACTCCTGGGCTAAAGTGATCTTGCCTCAGCCTCCTGAGTAGCTGGGACCACAGGTATTCACCACCTTACCCTGCACTCAGTATTATTCTTTAGTTTGAGGCTGTCTGTGTTTTACTATAAAGAAATCCTTGAAAGATTTTTTTATCATGTGGTATCCTGGAGGAGAGCATGTGTGGTGCAGTGTTAAATGTAGCAGGAAAATTGTAGAATTGAGAAATGAATGAGTTTGAGAAGATGGAGAACTTAAGCAGGTCTTTGCTATACACTCAAGGCTGAGAGGACAGGGGCCAAAGAGAGGCAGGTCTTGGGTTTTGCTTTTCTATTAGTATTATAACTTTTGAAGGAAGTTTAAGTTGGATCTCTGTCTTATATGATTTGTCCTTTTCTCAATCTTCCTAGCCTCCACCAGGCAGTGTGAAGATGCCTAATGTACCCAACACACAGCCAGCAATAATGAAACCAACAGAGGAACATCCAGCTTATACACAGATTGCAAAGGTTAGTTTATGATAGCTGTGTGAATTTACAGTAGAAATTATAGTATCAATAACATTTGTTTCGGAGCAAAGTAAACTTTTTGTACTGTTGACTTCTTATTTTTTTATTTTTTTTTTATTTTTACAGACTGCATTTTGATTCAATGTACATACATGGGGAACATCATTTCGTTTCTATGGTTGTGCACAATGTAGATTCATACCATTTATGTAATTATACATGTACATAGGGTAACGATGTCTGTCTCATTCCACCGTCTTTCATACCCCTGCCCCCTCCCCCCTCTCATTTACTTTAATTCTTTTGAGACTGGATTAGCCATCTTGTCACTGTAAGTACTCCCTCTTGCTCAGCTTCCAGCATTTGCTTTATTCCATTACTAGGGATTATTAACATATCATCTTGGTGCACAATTTGTATAGTGAAATTTTTCTTGCCTTTGGTCTCAATTTTTAATACATTAAAATGGTTGCTGGGCTGGGGTTGTAGCTCAGTGGTGGGTGCTTGCCTAGCACGTGTGAGGCACTGGGTTCAATCCCCAGCACCACATATAAATAAATAAGGAAAATAAAGGTATTGTGTCCTCTACAACTAAAAATATAAATAATTGTTGCCATTGTGGTAACAATGATAGTATAATAGATATTATTGAGACGGAGAGTTATAATGGCTTAGCAGGGGCCATCTGGAGGAGATGGAAGATAGCAAAAGTCCTAGAAATATGGAGGTGAATAAGTTGCCAGGCATCACCCACAAGCAGATGGAGGTGACAGACTTGTTAAGCATATTGTTCTTTCACCTCAGTGTCTTATGATATTTAAGATATTATAAAATATTTCTACATTACTATGAACCTTAAATGTCATTTAACCTAGTTTATCAGAGCCAAATCAATTGCTTTGTTTTTTCTTCTGTTTGTCAGATTTCTTTAGTTGTTCCCCTTTGCCTCTGTTCTCACTTTCATTTAAGCACAAAGGTCACCTTAATTTCATTTTTCAGATTACTTGAAGAGTGACTACTCTTTCTAGAGGGTTTTTTCCTGTCCTATGGACTCAACATTCCCAAAGAGGATTTTTATAACCCAAAGAACAGAATGGGCCACAGATCCCCATAGTATTTTCTAAAACTGTAATCTTTTATTTATTTATTTATTTATTTATTTATTTATTTATTTATTTATTTATTTATTTATTTTTGCGGTGCTGGGGATCGAACTCAGGGCCTTGTGCTTGCAAGGCAAGCACTCTACCAGCTGAGCTATCTCCCCAGCCATGTAATCTTTTATTAAAGATTATGATTGTATTTTGGAAGCACATTTGAATTAGTTTTTTTTTTTCTTTTATAGTGAATCTGGGGGCACTTTACCTCTGAGATACTTTTCCAGCCTTTTTATTTTTTGAGACAGGGTTTCCCTAAGTTGCCAAGGCTGGCCTCGAGTTTGGAGTCCTCCTGCCTCAATCTCCTGAAGAGCTGGGACTATAGGCGTGTGCCGCTGTACTTGGTTGAATTAGATTTCTATGATGGTAGAGAGAAGGAGCTAGCCTGTAAATGTTAGAATATCTTATACTTCTGATAATCTATTCACATATTGATAATTTTTGTTTAGGAACATGCCTTGGCTCAAGCTGAACTTCTTAAGCGCCAAGAAGAATTAGAAAGAAAAGCTGCAGAATTAGATCGTCGAGAACGAGAAATGCAAAACCTCAGTCAACATGGTAGTATGCAGAGAAGTTTGAAATAAAAATGTCTATCTCAGCTCTAGGTCATTTGGTTTGTGGATAAGATCCTGCCCTATTTTCCTATTCTAGCAAGGAGATCAGACACAGCAGATTTGCCAACTTGATACTCTGTAGCTCTCTGATCTTAGCTAATTTGCAAAGTCTTTTGATAGATTAGAACAAAGTTGGCCTCATCACAGAGAAAGAATGCAAATCTGATACCTTTGGTTCATTCTCAGCCCAGGAGTCTTTGATTCTGCTCTTGGGCTCTCTGGGTCTATTGAACCTTGTAAGTACATTTGAGTGTGCCCCACATTTAATTCTTACCTGACATATTCAAACTAGTTTCAAATTATCTGCTCCAATTCTCACAAGTACACCATCTTTGTCAAAATATGTTTCTAGCGACCCCAGGAAACCCAGGGTATTTATATGATGCCAAAGAAATAAATTTGCTGTGACATCTCTTCAGACTGTGACTACCAAAATCATTTGAAGGGAGTGTCTTAGGGAAAGCTAGCAGTCTCTGGACAAGGAGGGATAGGGAGCTGGGGAAAGTCATTGTTAGGATGCCTGGGATGGGAATGGAATAACCAAGACTAGGACAACAGTAATGAACAGAATTATTTCTTCCTTATCTCACAATGTTGTAGATCTGGGCCATCTTCTAACTTGCAACATCAGAGATGGCATCGATAGAAGGAGAAATGAAAGGTTTAATGGGATTAATGTTTCTAAAATAACTTTAACTAAAATTCATCCTATTTTCTTAGCACTGTCTATAAAATTATTTCTGAGAGAGGTTTTAGTAAGGGTAGTAAGTAACAAAGAGTAAGAGGTAAAGAGATTTGCAGTATGTTAGTACTTTTTCATCTATTAGGTTCATGTTTTAATCCTCAGTACAATTCTGCGAAGCAGCACGGTTGTCTCATTTTACACAGATGAAGAAACTAAGACTTCAAGAGGTTAAGGTGCCTAAACCGGCCTAGCCAGTAAATGGTGAGGCACTTGTGGTTCCCAAGTCTCTGATCTTCACTGTCATTCTCTGCTGCTTCTCAGATAGTATAGTCTGTTATGAGAAATGTCTGAATGTATGAAACTCAAATAGTATAATAACTGTAACTCAGGGAACACCTTGGGGAAAATCAGAAATAGGTCATGTTTTTTTCCCACTATGAAAATGTTTCTGGTCTACGGATGTCTTTATGAATTAATTTTTTTGAAAAGTTATGGGATATACTATTTAAAATTGGAGAGTGGTCTTTTGTTGATTATTTTACCTTCTACTTTTATGTTTGACTTCCTGCTTTTTAATTTTTTCCCCTGCCATTTCTCAAATCTTATTTTTAATCTAATTTCTTTATATAGACACATTTCTCTCCTCATAGTTCAATTTGTTTTATCTAGGTTTTTGAAGGTGGTATAATTTTCCCACTTCTTTCTTGTGATTTTTCATGTTTCTCACTCTTTTGTGGTTTTCTCACATATGTATTTTGGGTGGTGTTATTTTATCCAGAGTGAGATTTCCAAATTTGATTCTTTGATATTAATTTCTTATAGTTAACTGTAGATAACTTAAGATTCAGAAGCTGATCTTTCTTCTCCACAAGGGTTAGGAATTTTAGCACAATTATAATGAAAGATTTAAGATGCTAAGGATGAAACTGAAGTCAAAACTGGCTGGCCTTCCCATGCATGATAGCCAGATTTTAGGGCAGGTCACCGTGTATATATCTGTGTTCTTTTTTTGTGTCTGGTTTCTCCTGAGCATAAATGGTACATGCTAAACATGATATGATGTGACACTGAAAAATTATTTTACCATCTATTATTTTCAAAAATGATATTCTGAAAAAAATTTTAGAAATATAAAGCTTGGCTTTCAAAGTTGTAGGAATGTAAAGGTAGTTTTACATTTGAAAATATATGTTAATAGGTTTCTTTATTTTGAAACAAATAAGAATGGAACATATTTGATATAAGTAACTTTCTGTTTTCAATTTACAGGCAGAAAAAATAATTGGCCACCTCTTCCTGATAATTTTCCTGTGGGACCTTGTTTCTATCAGGATTTTTCTGTAGACATTCCTGTAGAATTTCAAAAGACAGTAAAACTTATGTACTACTTGTGGATGTGTGAGTATAAAACCAATTTTTTAATTTGTTTAAAGTTAATATTTTTGTTATTAAAATCTATCATATCAGAATTGATACATTGAGGATAGATAGTAGACTGGTCTTTTTCTGTAGATAGATCTTAACAATCATAATTTTCAGAGTAAAATATCATATTTATATACTTAAAAATTATACTGTATGTGGCAATATGAGCACTTGGCTGAGGATAACCTATTAAACTGAGAACTGGCTTCTGAGGAAAGGTTACCTTCTCTAGCACATGGATGGATTTGTAATACTCCTTTTTCCTTCATGGAAAGAATCATAGACATGATTTGCTTTGAAAAATTATGCATAATATTTTTATGCAGAGGAAGACAATTTAAATTCTTTAAAAGTAGGCATGATGGCAACTTTTTCAAAGGGACATAAAATACTGTAATATTATAAAACATAATTTAAAAAATAGCTCTGAACAGTTTACTTTTCATTTTCAAGTGGTGTGACTGCTTTATTCTTGAAGTACTTAAGCAATCCAGTTCATTCATTATTGATAGAACAGTAAGCAGACATTTAAGGCTCCGAAGCTCACATTGCTCGAGTGTAATTACAACTCATGGAATACTAAAATAAAGTGTCAAGCTGTGAACAGTTTTGCTGGATTACACAGACTTCCCACTACTCTCTGTTTCATTTTTATTGCAACAGTAGTCTCAACCTCACTTGATGTCATTATGTCAGTAGGGAAGCTAGCAGTTGTGACTTCTCACCTGCATAACATTGGGGTGATGGGTACATCTTTAAAGAAGGAAATTTGTGTTTTATTTCATGATTAGTGAGACTTTTTTGCATCCTAATAGATTAGATAATCTTCAAATTCTTTTTAGGTTGCACTCTTCATATAGGTGAAGTCATTTTGGAATATGATAAGCAGTTCCTTCGGATAATCCTTTTTTAATTCTTAGTTTCTTGTTGACATTTTGTTCTTTCTCTAATATCTTTTGCTGAATCGCCAATATTGCTATTATGTTTTTTAAAATTAAAGGTGTGTTTTTCATATACATATATACACATGCTAATCAACTCATTTTATTTATCAATATATATATATCTATATTATAGCTGCATTTATATCTTATGCCTGTATTTTTTTTCTAATGGCCAGAAATTGGCCTAGCTTTTGTAAGCTCTTTGACTTAACAAAAAGATTTTTTTTTTTTTTTTTTTTTTTTTTTTTTTTTTTGGTGAAGGTTGATAGAAGTCTGAAGAAAATTATACTAGGTATTTAATGACTAGAGATTGAGTGGGGAAGATGGTTAATTTTAGCTGAATAGTTGACTACCAGTACTGATGGTTTCAATGCTGATAGATGTGTTTTGTCTTCAAATATAAAATGTTCTGAGTCTCTCATAAATAATGTAATTGAGTATAGTTTCCCTCAATTCTGTTCAGTTGGTAGATCTGTTGTTAACCGGTATTTGAGAGGACTCAAAAGTTCCAGGTGGGAGTCTGTTTTGAAGATGCATTACTTGGAACAAAATAATGTTTAATGCCAGCTTAATACTATGCCTAAATTTTATAGAATTTAGGCTGTTTCAGGAAGTTATTTTCAAGAAGTATCTATTATTGATTTGGGGGTTGACTAATGCTTCTACTGTAATAATAATAATTATAAAGAGAACTAACATTTGTGGATTTGCTTTGTGCCAATTATAGTACTAATCTCTTATATACATTATCTTCTTAAGTCCTAACCACATTGTAAGGCAGGCACTATGTTATTTTTTGTTTGTTTGTTTCCTGGTGCTGGGGATCAAACCCAGGGCCCTGTGCTTGCAAGGCAAGCACTCTACCGACCAAGCTATTCCCCCAGCCTGTTATTTGTTTTTTCAAGTAGGGAAATTAAGCTTAGAGAATTTGAGTCACTTGTCCAACATTACACAAGTAATGCTGGAGTTGGATAGTCAGACTGGTGCCCAGAGTCTAGATTTCCATGTTATATCACTTGCAAGTACTAAAATAAAGAAATAATATACATTTAAAAATAAATATTGTGGTGGCATATACTTGTAATCCCAGCGGCGCAGGAGGCTGAGAGAGGAAGATTGTGAGTTCAAAGCCAGCCTCAACAAAAGTGAGTCGCCAAGCAACCCAGTGAGACCCCGTCTCTCAATAAAATAAAAAATAGGGCTGGGGATGTGGCTCAGTGGTTGAGTGCCCCTGAGTTCAATCCTTGTTTACCCCCCAACCCCCCCAAAATGAGTATGATTAAGATAGGTCTTCAAAGGTACCTGACCTAGGCAAGTAATTTACCCTGTACATGAACTAAATCAACTAGCAATATCACTGAGCTGAGTATGGTGAGGCTTATGCCTATAATCCCAGCTACCCCTGAGGCTGGGGAGGAGAATAGCAAGGTCAAGTCCAGATTGGGCAACTTGGTGAGACCCTATCTCAAAATAAATAAAAGGAATGAGGATGTATTTCAGCAGAGTGCTTGCCTAGCATGTGTGAAGCCCTGGTTTGGATCTCCAGTAGTATTTCCCCCCGCCCCAAAAAAAGAAATATCATGGGCCTGGGGATATATAGCTCAGTTGGTAGAGTGATTGCCTGTCAAGCACAAGGCCCTGGGTTGAATCCCCAGCACCGCAAAAAAAAAAAAAAAAAAAAAAAAAACTCCATGAAATTAATCTTAACCCTTTTAAGTGTTTTTTTTTTTTTTTTTTTTTTTAATTAAACAAAGAAAAGGGAAAAAACAGGCCAGCTATATTCAAGACCATGTAGCAAAGAAGGTAATATACTATGTTAGATGTCTATACTGTAATTCAGAATTTACCAAGAAGAATATTGTGATAGTTGCAAATTTAGGTCCACTAATACTAGATTGGACTGCCTAATAAAGCAAGTTAAATTTTAAGTAAAAGAGAGTTATTCAACTTACAAATCATATAAACAAAGCAGCCTAAAGATTTCTTTAATGTTCTACCTACATTTGTGAGTCAATCAGCATAGATTTATTGCTCCCTTAAACTGGATTGAAATTAACAACATAGATCATGCTTTTCACATTACATTGCCTGTCTTATATATTTTCTGATCTCTGTAAAAGTGGACAGATCATTCAGTAAATAGACATTTTAGTCTTTACTGGGATACAAGTAAATGACGTATTGATCATGGTTGTTGGTCACTAGGAAAATGTTTACAAAAAATTTTCTGTAAATCACACAAAAATAAATTGATATTTTATCTATACTGAAGAATTTTAGTAGTCTTTAAAACATGCATATACATATATTTTCTTTAAATGGATTAGCAGATAAACTTTTAAAAATTATTCTTGTAAAGATTGAAAATTAGAATATTCTTAACATTTGAAACTTTTTTAGGTGGCTAGACATTATTTAATACTACAGAATAATAATTTAATATTTCACAGAATTTTGAATTCTATTTTTAAACCCTTATAACTACCTTTATTCTGAGGAAAAGAATTTTTAATAAATTTATTGGTAAGTTAACTTTCATGAGAATTAAAAATCTAATGGGAATAGAGTACTTGGTAAGAGTTTCATTTGTGTGATAGCAGGGAATGAAATTTTGAAACTGGAAGAGCTCATGCCATTTCTTTAACTGAGAAACTAAAGCTCACAAAGGTTAAGTGCTTGTCTTAATATCAAATGGGTATAACCTAGGGGTCTTCACTGTTCTTCTGGAGTTCTTTCACTTGAGGGTTTTATGTATCTAGTGATTAGATGAGAGCAAATCTAGAGCATCCTGGGATGTGTGGTTTTATCCTGTTGCATTAATTACTGATTTTTTTCATAAAGATCTTAAAATTTATTTTTAATGTATATTGTTTTATTATTAGGTTTAATAAGGTTTTCATTTGTTAATTTTTATTCAAGTCATAATTTGGCATATTTTTATTGATAATTTAAATTTTATAGTATTTTAGTTTTCATGAGAATTTATTTCTATAATTCAACCTGTGAATAAATTTTTAAAGAATCCTTCAATAAATAAATTTTGGTTCTGGGAATTAAACCTAGGAACTTCTTACCACTGAGCTATATTCCTATCCCTTTTCAAAAAAATTATTTGTTTTGAGACAGGATCTTACTAAGTTGCTAAGGGCCTTCCTAAATTGCTGAAGCTGTCCTTGAAATTTCAATCCTCCTGCCTCAGTCTGCTGAGACCTTGGGATTACAGGCATGCACCACCAGACCAAGCTTATTTTTTATTTTGAGACAAGTTCTCCATAAGTTGCTGATGCCAGCCTAGAATTTGTGATCCCTCCGCCCCAGTCTCCTAAGTCACTAGGCAAGCATCCCCATGCCTGGCTAAAGAATGCTTTAAAAAATTATTAATTGTAATGGGCAAATATGGTTCTTGGGATCATAGTGCAGTGAGATGTTATTCAGATTTTTTTGTTTTTAATCTGTTAGAGAAAGTCTTTATTAACAGCATTGGAAGAGCTTGCCAAGGTCTGTGTGTATTAACCAAGGGAAAGGCCTGCCTTAGCAGCCAAAAATGCATCATGTTGTGTGTGCAGATTGGGGTCCTGGGGTGGGGTATTTAATAACCTTAATCCTTTACTATAAAAGGTTTTTTTTAGGACTTAAAAAAATGGACAACTCTCTGAAGATGAATTAATAATCCTTATAGATCAATTATGATGTCCCTGGAAATTTCTACTCTGTTTTTATTTTTAGAACACTTTTTAGTCTGTAGCTCCATTATCTAAAAATACAGTTGTGAGTACAGGATCTCTCTCCTCCTGAGTCCTGGCTTTTTCCTCAGCAGGCACCACTTTTCATTCTTGGGCCTTGGATCCAGAGGCACACCACGTGATTGCTTCAGAGGAAACCCTTATGTGGTGCTTTTTTGGTTAGAAGTGTAATTTCCTGTCCTAATAGGATAGGCCAACAGAATTTTTTCAACAGTGCATATATTAGGACTCACTTCCCTGTGTGTACTCTGTTTTTAAATCAAGCGTGTATGAAACAGTGTTTTGAAAAATAGTAAATGGAAACATGGGATAGAATACATTTGCTTTTAGGAAGTTTTTTTTTTTTTTCATTTACAATTTTTGTTGAATGAATTAATAAATTGAATGTAAACATTTCTTTTCTATTTTGTTTTCTGATTCCACAGTCCACGCTGTAACACTGTTTCTAAATATCTTCGGATGCTTGGCTTGGTTTTTTGTTGATTCTGCAAGAGGGGTTGATTTTGGATTGAGTATCCTGTGGTTCTTGCTTTTTACTCCTTGTTCATTTGTCTGTTGGTACAGACCACTTTACGGAGCTTTCAGGTAAAATGTTGTGCACTTTGAAATATGCTCTTTAAAACCTGTAAAGTAAATAATTTGTAGTATACCTTAAAGGGAGAACTGACATATTTCCATTAAGATTTTTAATTATTTTATAACCTTCTGAAAGGTCTAACATGGTATGCTTTTATATTCATTGAATCATAAAGTTAATAAAATTTCATTATTTTATCCCCCTTGCAAAAAAAGACCAAATATGAAAATTGATGAAGGAAAAATAAACTGTTTCAGATCTTAATATATGTAAAATATTCTATTCCATATTGTTTAGTTGACTTGAAGAAAATTTGTTTTTCACCCTCCTTCCCCCATGTCTCTGTAATCACAAAATTACAATTGGTGATTACAGTCTTAATTTTTAAATGAACATAGATAAGGTAATATACATGTGATATGGTGTTTTCACCCAGCAACTTGGTAATTATTTTCTGTGTAAATTTGTTTTGGTTTTTCCAAAGGCAGTGACATTTTATAAGCTTTAGGCTATAAGATGAAGTATAATATTTTGTATAGCGTATTTTGCAATGGTTAGGATTAAAATTTCCTAAGTATATGTTCTATGGGATATTAATAGGTTGGGGGAAAAGGAGTTTATTAGTTTAATAGGTTTGAGAGTAGCTGGTTAATAAATTGAACAAGTTCCTTTATTTCAGAATTTCTTGGACTACTTAAGTGCTTGGTGTGCTTTGTGACTTGACCATGAAACCATTATTTTTCTGTGGAGTAGAATTTTTGTCTTTAAGAAGTAAACATTGGACTTGGGAGACTGAAGCAGGAAAATTGGGAGTTCAAGGCCAGACTGAGCAACTTGGCGAGAACCTGTGTCAAAATAAAATAAATAAAAGGGCTGGAATGAAACTCAGTGGTCGAATGCTTGCCTGGCATGCACAAAGCCCTGGGTTTAGTCCCAAGGACTGGGAGAAAAAAATAAAATGGAACTAGGAGCAGTGGCTCACTCCTGTAGTTCCAGTTACTCAGGAGGCTAACGTGGGCAGATTCCTTGAGCCCAGGAGTTCAAGGCCAGCCTGGGCAACATAGCCAAGACCCTATATTAAAAGACAGAGGAGAGAGGGAGAAAGAGAGAAACCTAACCCAGATGTAGCCTAGGTGTCTAAAGTGATGCAGGAGAGTGGGGGGCGGGTAGAAAAGAAAGAAAGAAGGAGAACATTAAGGAATTTGGAGAAATAAAGGTACCAAACAACAGGAAAGTAAATTATTGGTTAGAAATAAAGGGAAGGGAAAAGAAGAAAGAATCTTTGAACATATCCATTGAATATATTGGAATATGGGAGACTGGTTGACAAGAAATGGGGAGAAGTTCCTCCCTAGCTGAGGGTTGGAGAAGAATGATAAGAACCTATTTACTCCTTGTACCATCTGGGAAGAATGTTATTGCTGCTTTTTTCTTTGTTATGTAAGTCTGTATTATAAAGCCTTTTTTTTTTTCAACATCTAAGGTTGCTTACCTCCATGTTACCAGTGTATTGTTTATAATGATGCTGGTGGGTGGAAGGAGGAATATCTTTATGAGAATTTTCTTTAATGATCTGAGATTAGAGACTTTGGATGATAAACCTTCTATAATTATGTAGCCAAAATAAACTCTAAAAGACAACCATTTGCCTTTATTACTTGAAGTCATGTGTTACCTTTTTTTCCTTTGTCAGTTAAAATTAAAATGTTTTATGGAATATTTTTAATTATGGCATTATCAATCCCTAGGCTATATTGTTAGGTGCAGCTCAGCCTTTTAGAGTATATCATGAAAATATTATCTGGGTTTCACTGGGCAGAGTAGAACTGAAAAAAATTTTTGGAGGAAGTTGAATTAAAGTACTTTATATCATTAGCGTACCTTATCAGTGTATAAATTCAGCCTTTCCTTTTACTGATATACTCAAGGACTTTGTCCTCCATAAGGTAATCCCATTGCATAAATCTGAATGAGAATTATAGACAGAAGTTTCAAGTGTATTCTTTTAAAAGCTAAGTTTACTAATTATGAATTAAACATGCCATTGTATTTTGTCACTTGTGTATTTTAAAAAATTATAGTTTTGTGGGCTGGGGTTGTAGCTCAGTGGTAGAAGCATTTGCCTCGCAAGCATGAGGTGCTAGGTTTGATCCTCAGCACCACATAAATAAATAAAATAAAGGTAGTGTGTCCATCTACAACTAAAAATTTTTAAAATTTTTCAAAAAAATCATAGTTTTGTTTTTCACAAATCACTAATCATTATGTAAATACTTCAACATATTTGGTGGTTATTAATGAGAGGGTATTATTGTTGAAAAAGTATAACTTCTGGAAGCAGACTGAGAAAGATATAGAATCCTGGCTTCCCCACTTCAAAATCTGTGTTCTATGTTGTTATGGTCAAATGTATAAAATCTTTTAGAACCTCAATTTATTAGTGTAAATGGGATAATATCTGCAGAGTTGATAAGAGGATTAGGGATAATATATGCAAAAGGTTTTGATCAACAAATGGTAGCTGGAATTTTCTACTTTTTATCATTTCTTTTTGAGAAGTGGATTGCAGTTGCTGTGCATTATATTTTGCTTCTTTTAATCCATTGTGCTCTTGTGCTCCAGTCTGAGCAAAGAGGAAGTATAATTTATAATGAGATGTTCATTGTATTGCTAAATAAAAATGAACTTTAATAATTCTAGTGTGATAATCTAGTCTTTTAATTGAAGATTTTGTACTATATTTAATGTAATTACATATATACACATGGATTTAAATCTATTTATCATATTTACTCTTTACTATAAAACTTATCTTTTATATTCAGTTTCTTTTAGGTTAATAAAATTTTATTCTATTTTTATATTCTTTCATCTGTTTCTTTTATTTATTTTGTTACAGATCTGTTGGCATTGAATTCTATCAGTTTTTGTTTGATGGAAACTTTGTCATTTCATGCTCATTTTTTAAGTTTAATGATATAAACTCTTTGTTGTAGTGAATTCCTTATAGCACTCTAAGGATGCTATTCATTGTTTTCCACCTTTCATTGTTTCAGTTGAGAAGTCAGTTGTAAGTCTTAGAATTACTCTTTAAAGGAAATGTCTTTCACTTTAGGATATTATAAAGATTTTATGCTTGGGGTTTTCAGTGATTTTCTTTGTATTCCTACTTCTTGGAGTTTGTGGAGATTCTTTAATTTGTGAATTAATGTTTTTTAAACTGTTTGGAAAATGATTGACATTATTTCTTTTAATATTGCTTTTTTATCTCTTGTAGGCAAAAAATTTCTTTGTATATACACTTCAGTATCTGGATCTCTCTGTGGGTCTGTCTGTACTGCCTATCTGTACTGTCTTTGTTTTCAATCATATGTTGCTGCCTTTTAGCATACTTACCAAATCTTCATTAGATCTGGAAACTGTGAGTAAAAACTCGTAGAGGCTTCTGATGATGTTCATTTGTTTCAGAGAGGGTTCACCTGCTGCCTTGCTTATCTTCTAGCAGACAAAAGCTAAGTTGCAACTCAAGATTTGAGTTGCCATTTTAATCTCTAGCTCTATACTATTTTATATTCTTACTGGAAATGTCTGAAGATTTCAATTTCTCTACACTCTCACTAACACATTTTGTCTTTTGTCTTTTTTAATTACATTCTAGTGGGGGTGTGGTAGTCTCTCTTTGTGGTTCTAATTTGCATATCCCTAGTTACTTATGATGTTGAGTACCTTTGTACATGCTTATTAGCCATATGTGTATCATCTCTGGTAAAATATCTGTTTCTTGTTCATTTTTTAGTTAGGTTATTGATTTTTTACTTTTAATTTTGTATTGTTATATATTTTGTAACAAGAGTTATATATTTTGGATACAAGCCCTTTTTATGATTTACATATATTTTCTCTCAGTCTTTGGCTTCTTAGTGATGCCCTATAAAACATTAAAATGTTCAATTTTAATATAGTACGACTTATCTTTTTTAAACAAAATTTCTGGTTCTGTTAGTGTCATGACTAAGAATAGCTTCCTTGGCTTGGGGTCTTGCTTTGTTGTTCAGGCTGGCCTCAGACTGCTGGGGTCAGGCAATCCTCCTGCCTCAGCTTTGTGGGTAGCTGAGATTACAGGTGTGTACCACTATGCCCTGCTATGATTTACTTCTGGATGTTTATAGTTTTATCTCTTATATTTAGGTCTGTTATACATTTTGAATTTTTGTTTATTGCTTATAAGGGTTAATTTGTGTTTACATTGTGTAAGGGTCTAAATTCATCTCTCTGTTATGGATATTCATATATCCTAACGCTGTGTGTTAAAGAGATAATCTTAATAAGTTACTTTTGTAATTTTATTGAAAAAACACTTGCCCCCATATATGTATGGGTCTGTTTATGGCTTTTCCTCATTGATTCATTTGTATACCTTTGTTGAATATCTATTAACCATAAATATAAGGATGTATTTTTGGATACCATTTTCATCAGTTAAACAATATGCTTATATTTATACAAATAGCCCCTTCTTGATTAATGTTGCTTCATGGTAAGCCTGTCTTCCACCTTTCTTTGTTTCTATAATTGTTTTGGCTCTTCAAGTTCCTTTGCATGTTGTTTAAATTTTAAAATCAGCCTGTTTATTTCTTTAAAAAATATCCTGCTGTGATTTTGATAGTGATTAAGTTAAATTTGTAGGTCAGTTTGACAAGAATAGATACTTAACAATGACTTTATAATCCATGAATATGGATGTCTTCATTTATTTAGATATTTTTGATTTTCCTTAACAGTCTTCTTCAGCTTCAATTGAAATTTTACATATCATTTATTAAGTTTATTCCTCAGTTCTTTATCTTTTTAATGTTATTTTGGGTGTAATTATTTTCTTAATTTCTTCTTTGGATTGTTTGTTGTTAGTAATAAGAAATAAAATTTGTCTTTGGTATATTAATCTTGTTTCTTCCATTTTGCTAAACTCAATTAATTTTAGTTGTCTTTGTGCATGCACATACATGCTCAGATTCCTTAGGATTCTTTATGTATAGGTAATGTCATCTGTGTATAAATTTTTTTTATTTCTTTAATTAATTTACTTTAATTAAGTTAAAGTAGATTAATCTACTTATCTTTAATTAATCTACTTTTCTTTTTTCTTCCTTTTGCTTTATAAACTGGCTACAATTTTTAGAATAGTAGAAAAGAAGCGAAAAGTGTGATATCCATATCTTTTTCCTGATATTAAGGGGGAAATTCACCATGAACTATGATGTTAGATGGAGATTTTTTTTGTAGATGCTCTTCTGTTTCTAGTTTGTTGAAAATTTTTATAGTGAATGATGTTGGATTTTTCCAGATGCTTTCTGAGTCTGTCAAGATGATCAGGTGATGTGTAGGAAATTGGAGCAGTCTGTGGACTTAGGTCCATAAGCTCTGGGAAAATTAATTGTATCATTTCTTTGATTATTACTTTTTGGTTTCTTTCTACTTTTTTTTATTAAACTACTACTAATAAGATATTGGAACTCTTGGGAAATCGAATGTTCCTATTTTTCTGGTATTTTCCATTTTTTTTTTCCTATTTAATTGGAAATTTCCTGAATTTAGTATCTAAGCATCAGAATGACATCAGTCTTTTTAATAGTAACAACTGAAAGCTGGAACACAATGGAGCAGTGCTTTCAATCCAAAAGAAATACAAATTCTAACCTAGAATTTGATGCTCAAACTATCAAAATTAAGTGTAATGGTAAAGATATTGTAGATTTCAAAAAGTTTATCTTTCCTGTATCATTTCTTAGGAAGCTACTAGAGTAGAAGATGAGCTCATCTTCCACCAAAAAGAGGGAATAAACCAAGAAATAGGAAAATACGGGATCCAGAAATAGGAGTTCTAACCAAAGAGAGTGGTCCCCTTCATTCTCAGGATAATGTTGACGGAGGTCTTGAGATGGCAAGTGGGCAGCCAGTCTAGGATTCCAGCAGTTCAGATCTGAGCATGTCAGAAGGTTTTAAGAGAAACAACTTCAGGAAGATGAAATTGGTAGAATTCCAAATTATTTTGAATGTGTTAAGAAGACATTTACACAAATTATTATTAGTTAGTTATTTACACAAATTATTTATTGGTTAGTTATTGATAGGTATATACAAAAATATCAACAAAAGACAATTGCCAAATGTGGAGAACTTCAAATGGTTATGCAGAATAGGAAACCTGGTTATGTAGGGTCCTTCATATCTCAGCTGTGAATAATAAGACAGAGTCATAATAAGTAAGCAGTGCTGTTAATCTAACTAAAACTATACCAATGTAACTTTTGGGAAGATGAGGAAAACAGCAAGTGTCCTTGTGCATGATAGAGTAGAAGTGGGGAAGAATGTAAATGAAAGCCAAGCTCTTATTTTCTGCAATAGTAAGTCAATAATAGTAAGTTAATGTTCAAATGAAAAATCAAGAAGTATAAGTATGCTACTCAGAGATTTAATCATCAATTAAAATTTAAATGTGGTTATTTCTGGGGAATGGCAGTTGGGATGAAAGAGCTGTAAGGAGAGCTAGAAGACTTCTGTTTTTCAAAACTGCTGTGTAGAATTGACTCTTTCAAATACTACACACACAATTTTATAAAAGATCTATTATTGAAATATGGTCTGAGATTGCACACACATACATATATACTGAGAAGCAAATCAGAGGTTCTTTGCATGTAGGTAAGACCTTCAACTGGCCTTCAGTAAATGGGGTAATATTATGGGATTGCTTCATCAGTATGATCCCTGTGTGACTAGGTCTTGCATGTTGGAGTGGTTTATTTTCCTCAGAAACAAATATTTCAGATTGATGTTTTCTACTCCCCCATGTGAAATTAATTTAACTGCTGGTTTTTTTGGAGGTTAATATCAAGGCAGAAGACTGGGAATCATCTAAATATTCAGAGTATGAATGTTCATTTATTTTCTGTTTTTGATATGCTTGTTCATGGCTAGTTCTGGTGCTGTTTCAGAATCCCTTTGGTTCAATTTATCCAGAAAGCAC
Source organism: Sciurus carolinensis (assembly GCF_902686445.1). Taxonomy (NCBI): domain Eukaryota; kingdom Metazoa; phylum Chordata; class Mammalia; order Rodentia; family Sciuridae; genus Sciurus; species Sciurus carolinensis. The sequence continues at coordinate 64,226,608 of NC_062218.1, forward strand.
ACAACCAGTCTTCTTACAGGAGGGTAGAGAGAAGGATCTGGACGTCAGACCGCTTCTTAGTTTTTCAGCTAGTCCTCCTGTCTTTACCCATGCCTGCCTTTGCCTCGCAAAATAACTTGTGTGTCTATAGTTTTTGAACTGTTCTAAGGTTTAGGGAGTTTCTAAGGTTAGGATATTCAAGTTTAGTTCTTCATTTCCTCCATTGCTGACTTGAGTTTCAGTTTTTGTTATAAATTCAGCTCCTTTGCAGTTTACAAAATTCTGTTGTTATCATCTTCCCTTTTGTCCTTATGGTCGTTTAGTTTCTTGTTTCTTTAAAAAAAATTTTGTTTTGGTAGCCCTGGGGTGGAAGCCAATGACTCATGTATGCTAAGTGTTGCTGTGGTTTTTTTAACTAAAAAACACGACATGTGATTCCATGTCCCTGTGCCATCCTGACTTGGCAGTTATCCCAAGACCAGAGGTGAGATGGATTCACTTACCTCCTCTATTGGCCATTTCTGTCACCCCCTTGGGAGCCGGATCTTAATCCCTGAGCCACAATCCTAAAATTCTTCCCAGTTTGGGCTGATAAACACTCAGCTGTCACACTGAGTCCTAAACCCCAGGGCACTTGTCTACCATCCACTCCATCAGATATGAAGATAGACTTTCTCCTCAAGGATGCAGGAAGTACAGGGAAAGATGCACTGAGGCCTGTGCATTAGGCATTTTTGTGATACCCTTAGCAAAGAAAGGGCATCACTTTTTACTATGGTCTGAATGTTTTTTCTCTCAAAACTCTTTGCTGAAATCTGAACCCCCAAGGTGATGATATGAAGTGAGGCCCTGGAGGTTATTAGGTCATGTGTGTGGAGCCACATGAATGGAATTATTGTCCTTTGTGTAAATAATAGCCCCCAAAGGACCTCTCATCTCACCCAGTGAGGGCACAGACAGATGGTTCACTGCCTTAATTTGATGAAGCTGCTATAACAAATTATATGAGACTGAGTGGTTTATAAGCCACAGACACTTATTTTTTACAGTGTAGCAGATCAAGACACCAAGAGATTCAGTGTCTGCTGAGGACATGCCTAATGGAAGGGAGCTTCTTGCTGTGTTCTCAAGTGGCAAAAGTGGACAGCTCCACTGTGGGGCCTTGTTCATAAAGGCACTAATTCCGCTGATGAACGCTCCAGCTTCATGAACTCATCACCTGCCCGAGGACCTACCTTAGTACCTCACCTTGGTAGGGAGAGGATAAACCTAAGTACTTGAGGGGACACACACCTTCAAATTAGAACTGTCTATGAAGAAGCAGCTCCTCGCAGACACTATATATGCTGGAGACTTGATCTTGGACATTCTAGCTTCCAGAAGTACACAAATGAAATTCTGCTGTTTATAAGGTACATAGTCTTTCTGGTATTTCATTGGAGCAGCCCAAAATGACTATAATGTATTTCAAATGAGAATTTTGCCCCCCACAACACCCCACCAAAAAAAAAAAAAAAAAAAAAAGAAGAAAGAAGAAAGAAAGAAAAACACAATTACTTACTGTTATCATTGTGGTACTTTGAGAGGAAGTAGAAGTAAACTAGTATGTTAAACCTAGTATGTTTCAGTGGAGATCCAGGTATACTTCTTAAGACAGGCTGTCTCTGAGCAGCAGAAAGCATTTTTGGTTTCTTTAAAACATACTTCATACCAATGGGAATATTTGGCATTTCTAATGGAAATTAGAAGCTAAATATAAATGAATGATTATGACATTTTATCTTGAAAAACAGTTCAAACCAAAAAATCAATTTAATTTTTTCCATAAAAGTACTTAATTGATTTTTATTATAAACATAAAACATATTCAGAGTTTTGGAATAGAAAGTTTCATTCTTCAGTCTAAATTAGACAGTCTTTGGAATGAGTTTAATGAAAATTAAAATGGTATCTTATAATTTACTCTTCATTCCCTATATGGATGAAAAGATATTTTTTCTTTTTGGATTTCAAAATGAAATCTAAAACTCTTTCTAAGGAAAAATAATGTTCTTTTTACCCCCACAAGAAGAACCTAGTGCTTATATTCTCCTATGTGTGTATATGAATATATAGTGTTTTAGAGTCTGTAAGTCACTATAAGTCACGTTCAGTACTTTATATTGTTTAACTTTACAGCCTTTTTTTGGTGTGCTTAACCACTGAGCCACATCCCCCACCCTTTTTATTTTTTATTTTGAGACACTGTCTCTCTAAGTTGCTTAGGGCCCAAGACTGGCTTTGAACTTGCAATCCTCCTGCCTCAGCCTCCAGAGTTCCTGGGATTGCCACCCAACCCAGTTCTTTACAGTCTTTTGAGGAGATCATCCAGAGCTGGGTTTTAACCATTACAAGTTGAGAGCTATGTGTGGATTCGTACTTTATTACATTTATGGTTGCTTTTTGTTTGTTTATTTTGCAGTGGACCCAGGTTTTTCTCTAAGATTTAACGTTAGAAGATTTACTAGTGATGTTTACTTCTCGAATAATTATTTAGCCAAAGTAGTCAGTGTTCACTACAAAGTTTTGTGCCAGCGCAGTGTTGACAATGTAGAGAAGAAAAATGATCTGTTAACTTTGTATGTAGGTTATTTTATAAAAGTTTTTCTAAGTGTGATCTAAGGACCTTTGGGGGGTCTTTCCTTCAGGGAGCTTAAGACTCCCCTTTTCTAACTATTTTTCTTTGGAAAGATGTTTTCTTTATTCTCAACCAAAACAATAATATAACAGATTGAATGCAGAAGCAGATAAAAGAAGCCATATAGATACAGCAGGGCTAGGAATTTTAAAACTCTGAAACTAAACCTTCTGCATACACGAGAAAGAATGCATATTCTGCTGTTGGTTATGTAATGTACCTCTTTATTCCTGGTGATAATGCTTTTTTCCGGAATCTACTTTATCTGATATTGCTACAGTAATGCCAGCTTTCTTTTGATTCATCTTTGCATAGTTTAACTTGTTCTGTCCTTTTACTTTTAACCCATCAAGGTCTCTACTAGAAAGTAACTCCTTTGGATTAGCATATTTGGGTCTTGCTTTTGCCTCCAAGTTGGCAGTCTCATTGGTTACAGATAGCCCCAGACTTAAGTGGTTTGACTTGAGATTTTTTTGTTTTTGTTTTTACTTTTCGATGATGTGAAAGTGATATGCATTTAGGAGAAAGTGTATTTTGAATTTCGATCTTTTCTGAACTAGTGAAATGTGGTGCGATATTCTTTTGTGATACTGGGCAGATCAAAGGACCATAACTCCTAGTCAGCGTGTATGTGATTGTGAGGGTAAATAGCCAATACAGTGTATTGTGTTGCTAAGCTGTGAAGTTTGGTAGGTTAGGATATTAGGTGCATTTTTACTTATCTGCAGTGTGTTTATGCCATTTTATTTAATATAATTAACAATCAGATTGGATTAAAATCTGCCCTTTAATAAACTGTTTTATATTTGAAAGAAACAACTATTCATTCTTTTCTATCCTTTTGCCTTCCTTTGGATCAGTAAGTTGTTAATGATTCTGTGTTCTTCTGAATTTCTTCATTATATATGCCTGTTCAGATCTTTTTTTTCCTTTGATGCCCTCTTTTTTATAATATACATCTTTAATCATGGTCTGTATTCATATAGTAGTATTTCCTTTCATGCATACTGTCGAGTACCTCCCAACAAGATGATTTTGCTTCTTCCCCAAATCCTTCATGTAATTTTGTTCTGTATTTTTGTATATTCCAAGAAACATAGTACATTGCTACTGCTTTTGCTTTAATCAGTCATTGTTTCTAGAAGAATTAAAAATAAGGAAAAATGAATTTTACATTGACCTTTATTAATGCCATTTCAACAACTTTTCATTTGTGTGAGTATATAGTCTTTTTTTTATTATATAATTGTTTTGCTAGAAGAATTTCCTTTAATATTTCTTATAGTACAGGCCTTCTGATAATACTGGTAATATTCTGAGGTTTTTTTTTTTTTTTTTTGTCTGAAAAAGTTTATTTTTCATCATTTTTGAATGGTATTATCAATGAATACTCAAATTCTTAGTTTTCAGGGTTATTTTTTGAGTTGTTTTTCATTCTTTCAATACTTTAAACACACCATTTTGATGTGTTCTACCTGGTGAGAAGTCTGCTATAATTATCTTAGTTTTTCTGCATGTAGCATGTTATATCATCTCTGGCTGCCTTCACAATCTTTTCCTTATTTCTAATGTTGGACTTTTTGAATATGATTTTCTACAGTGAATGTGGTGTGTGTCATGTGTATGTGTGTGTTTTGGTGTTCATTCTTAGTGTTCTCTAAGGTTCTTAGATCTTAAATTTGGAATCATTGCTTAATTTTGGAAAATTCTCAGTCGTTGTCTCTTCAGATATTATCTTTCTATAATTTTTTGCATATATATCAGACTGTTTGATATTACCCTACAATACTTGAATTCTCTGTCCCCCCTTTTTTATCTTTACATTTCAGTTTGTGTGATTTCTATTTTCAAATTCACCGATTCTTGCCACCTTTAGCTGTGTTGAGTGTACTGATGAGCTTTTCACAGATGTTCTCCTTGCTATTATGGCATTTTTCATTTCTACCATCTCCTTTTGTTTATTGCCTTTAGCTTATATTGAGATCCACCCCCATGCATGTTGCTCCCTTTTTTGGTTTGCATTTTGAACCTTTTAATTATACTTATTTTAAATTCCTTGTCTGATAGGGCCAACTTCTGAGTTATGTGTGAGTCTATTTTTCTTGATTGTTTTGTCTCTTGAAAATATTTTTCCCTTGTTTCTTTTTATGCCTGATGATTTCTTGTTGAAAGCTGAACGTATATTGAAAACAACAGACTGAGATAAATAGGAGTTGTGCTTGGAAAAGGCTGTGCCTTTTCTGTTGGGCTGGGCTTCTAGTTAATGGGTGTGGGTGGGTGGATAGGTTTCAAGCAGTAGTACAGTCAGGAACTGAGCTGAGTTTGGGTGTTTGGTTGCCCTCAGTACTCCACAGACTTCAGAGTCCTTTTGTGTTATTTATGTTTAAGGTGAGGCCTGGTTCTCCAGAGACTTTTTTTTTTTCTTTTACTTTTTTTTTTAATGTCTGCTCCATTAACTTGGTCTTCCCTTTGTGCCTGTGGGTCTCATTTTACATTTCCTCTCTTCCTCAAGGAGTATCTGCTGCTGCTTGTAACCTTCTAAGTTGTCAGCCTGGTTAGAAAGGGGGTTGAGAAGAGAAGGAGGTTCTTGTTCTGGTTCAGCCTCAGCTTTATTGTTGTTGTTTTTGCGGTGCTGGAGACTGAACCCAGGGCCTTGTGCTTTCGAGGCAAGCACTCTACCAACTGAGCTATATCCCCAGCCCTCAGCTTCAGTTTTAAAGGCCATGTCTCTGGAGTGTGGTGACCCGGCCCTTCTTTTTTTTTTTTTGATTTTAAAAGCATTTTGGTTTTCTTTTCACCATTTTTAATTTTTTGATCTTATTTTTTCCCACATTTTTTATTGATGCATTATAGTTATACATAATCATGTGATTTGTTGTTTACATATTCATTCATGCACAAAATATAACAATAAAATTTGGTCAGTATCACTCCCCAGCACTTCCCTCCTCCCTCCCTGTCCCCCACCTTTATCTATAATTTTTTAAAAAATGTTTCTTCCATGCACTATTCTTTTTAAACATAAAACCTGTTTGTGAAGACATTTTACTGTGCTGTCTGGGATCATTTACACTTCAGAGTAAATCAGTACCGTCAGATATTTCCCTCTTAAAGACTAGCTGAGATGCAGAAGGAGATGCTAGTAGAACTGTTACAATATTTGAGATTTTTCAGTAAGTATAAAAATAATGTTAGGTACATGAAATCAGAAAAATTTTTTTGATGAGTCAATTCTAGATTTTGTGTGTTCTGCTGGCTAGTCATTTTGCACATGTCTGATGTTAAAAGCAACTATGAATAAGCAGTAGTATTACACTAAAACAGTGAAAGTAGTTATGAAAAAAACATGTAGGTATAGCTAAGACTAGTTTAGGGGTAGAACAGAGCTACATGAAATACTATTTTATGTATGTAAAATTCAAGTAACATTTATATTAAAATACTATATAGTTCATATTAAATCAAAATATATTAATATGCTTATGTATTTATATTGTATTATATAATGGGTATAGATGACTTTAGGATTATTTCTCTTTTGTCTACTAGCATGTCATTCAGCTGCTAACACAATGAAAGCAGGTTATGTTTAGTTTTTGAAACAGTAAACAAGAAGAAACTATATATTGCATATGGTTAGAAGAGGATACCAGGAGGGTTTTGTCCATTTTTTTCTTCAGTTTAGTCTGAGATGGATGTAAAGTTGATTTAGATGAACATAACATAAATAGAGGATTATGATCCTTCTAGTCATTCAAGATGCATTGATATTGGTAATAAAGTTCAAGTTTTAGTTTATTCAATGAAAGTTACTTGTTTTGGGCAATATTCCAGGAGGTATATTGTTTTTCTCTAGGACATTTTACTTTAAGAAGTGAGACATATTTACTAATTCCACCCACAGTAAGTTTAAGATAGTTTATTTAGAATTTGAGGATACATTAACACAGGAAGACTTTAGGGATATTGCAACGCAGATGATTAAATTGGAACTTGTAGTGTAAGTGTAATAGGATGATAAAGTAAGAGAATTGATATTAAGCTGTCCTTTGTGACATAAGAAAAAGAAAGACATGTTGAATAGCTTCCTGATTTAATATTCTAGATGTGTCAAAACCCAAAGTCTGTTTAGTGTTCTTTATTGAAATAGATGGCATATTGGTATAAAAATGTTTGAGTTTTCTGGTTAAAAGAACATAGCCTGTTTAACATCCTGAAAATAGTTTAATTTTGACCCAGAATCTAATCAATATTGACTTCCGTTTTCCTTTAAATTATTAGTTTTGTTGTTCAAAGGTAATTAAAAATGGTTATGCACTGGTTTATGCATTCTACATTGAATGGTAAAACAATCATGAGATTTTAGTTGTCTCAAGAAAATTTTTGACCAATCAAGTACTAGTTTTGTGGAATTTCAGTGTTTGTTTTAGTTTTATTTATTTAGTGATACTGGGGATTGAACCCTAGGGGAGGGTGGGGATGGTGCTCTGATACTAAGCTACATCCCCAGCCCGTTTTATTTTTATTAATTTATTTTAATAAATTAAAACAATATTTCATTTAGTTGTCGATGGACCTTTATTTCATTTATTTATTTATATGTGGTGCCGAGGATTGAACCCAGTGCCTTACACATGCCCGGCAAGCGCTCTACCACTGAGCCACAACCCCAGCCCCAGCCCTTTTTATTTTTTAAAACAGGGTCTACTAAGTTACTGAGGCTGGTTTCCAACTTGTGATCCTCCTGCCTCAGCTTCCAGAGTTGCTAGGACTGCAGGTGTGTGCCGTCATGCCCAGTTAGTCTTTTCCCCCCCATTAGCTGCAAAATATTGTTTTGTCTATTGTGTCTTCTGTGACTTTAAAAGATAATTTTCAATAAATGAAATCATTGCAATGAAAAGAACTTTTATCATATCCCTTTATATAAGAAACACTACATTGAGCATATGGGGTTAATTTATTTTAGTTAGTGATGTTCTATTGATAATTAAATTTCTTATAGAAGATGGAATTGAAATAGTATCTTAGAGATAATTTTACCACATGGTTAAAAACATTAGCTGTAGATATGCAGACAAGTCTCACTGTTTTTGTTTAACAGCTATGTTTTTGGATTATTTAATCTCTTTACCTGGAGTAAAATGGAATCAGTACTAGTCCCTACCTCATGGGGTGTTTTAAGGACTCACGGGATGATGCTTTGTTTATCATGGTCTGTGGCACATAATGATCAAAACATGTTAGCTGCTTTTTAAAATAGTCAAGTATAGAGGATCCAGAGTTTGAGCCCAGGTTGTGGTCTAGGTTCAGGATTGTCCAGGTTGAAAATTTTATTAGGTCTCCCTGCTTTTGGCAGAACACAGATGGGAAGAAGACAGAGTTCAGGATCTTTTCCATCCTGTTTTTATCTGGGCTGAGGTAGTGAGTGGTTCTTATAGTTTTAAAGCCATAGACTCCACTGTAAATCTTTGAATTCTCTTCCTTGAAAAAAAATTGGCAAATTTTTTGCATGATTTGACGGGGCTCATGGTACTACCTTTTCAAGTCTGTTTTTGGAATCCCTCTTCTAGAGAAAGAACCGATTTCAACAGTTATTAGAGGGAAAGTGGAGCTGATTTAGAGAATCTTGGATTCCAAGATTCCAAGCCCCTAAAACAAGTAAAGCAGCTGTACTTCCTAGGTTTATTTTTATTCTAATGCCTTTGCATCATCAAAGATTTCATATGTTACTTGGTTCTAGTAGTAGCGATTAAGTTGTCCATGTTCCATAAACCTTCAAGATCTTATCAGCGACCTAATCTCACATCTGGGAGCAAAACAGTTTATTTCGGTGCAGAATTTTATTAGTGTGTTTAGTGGTACTAACAAGGAACAACTAGTAGTTTTTTCCTATGTGCTATGCATCCTTACATGTATCATTTTTGGGGAACAAAATTAGGTTCTACTATCATTCCATTTGTAAATGAAAACACCTTAGGCTTAGCATTTTGCCTGAAGTTACAGTTTTAAGTGGGTTGGATTCAAACCCAATATCACTCACTGAAACTGGATTCTCTTAACCACTGTGTTGAGTTGCCAAAGGCAAAGGTGATAGTATTTTTGTTAGCTTATGCTCCCTTAAAATAGTTAATGTATAGAGTTTCTATTAATTCTTTTAAAATCATGAAATACTTTGTCCCTCCCTGCTCCCCCAAACTGTAGTTACAATTAATCTCTCTGATACTGATTGGCTTATGAAATTTATATGATCTTGTAGAGATCATATAAATCTATTTTCTGAGACTTATTGTGATAACTTAGGGAAGAAATATTCTGTAAGCCTATGCTTCAACTTTGCAGAACACATTAAATCCCAAACCACTGGTTTATTTAAAATTCAGTTTTCTAGTAGACTTTGATCTGAAAAAGCCAGGATGTAAGTAGTGGGAAGCTTTTATTCATTCATTCATTCATTCATTCGGATCAGGAAATATATTACTAGGTGGATTTATTAAGAATGAATATTCATGATGCCACAAATACTTCATTATAAACTGAGGCAGATTACAATTTAAAGCAACTAAATTTAATTAACTTATATTGTTGTTCTAACTATGGTTTTACTTTTCCCCCCTGTGGTTTGAAATGGTTAAGTAGCTCGGTGGTAGAGCACTTACCTGGCATGTGCAAGGGCCTGAGTTGCATCCCCAGGGCAAAAAATTTTGCCAAGTACAAGCTGGATTGTTTAAATAATAGCCCAGAGATTGGCTTCCTAATCTCTTCCTGTCTGCAAACCCACTACTTTTGGTGATGAAGGCCAGTTGTAGTCCTTCTACCCCCAATTATGATTTTTCTTCTGGTCCTTTTCTGATCCTAGTTCAGGTCAGACTCCTGGGGGTCTACAGAGTTCCTCATCTTTACCTGCCTTTCCCCTAAGCATCTTGAATGAACTTTACCCTCCTGTGATGGTACTATCGCTTTAGCTCGTTAATCTACACTTTGTACAGAGTTCAGTATATTGGGAATTATAGTTAGTATGCTTTATAGCAGTGTGACTAACTCAGGTTTATAATAAATTTTCATAGGCATCAAATTCACTTTTTAAGTATCACTTTGATATAATTAATCATATTTTCAATGATTGCTTGTCTAGTTAGAAAACCAAGGCAACTTTTTCAAAGTTTGAAAAAGTTGACTGATTTTTGCCTTTGCAATAATTTGGACATATCAGGTACAGGAAGATTTTACTCTTTCTTAAAAATGAGTCCATATAGTTAAGTGTTGGAATACAGTTTTGTATTTTTTTTAGAGAACTTTGAAGTATTTAAAAATAAATATTCATATGATCACTGTGCAATGGAATGAATTTTATTGTCACATTGTTAGAAACAGAAAGTTTGTTAGACAAATAAGGTAAATACACTATTGAGAAAGTTATTTATGGGTGGGGGATATAATTTGGGGAGGCCCTGGGTTTGATCTCCAGTATCACAGAGGGAAAAAGAAAAAGAAACCTATATAGCCTTCTTAAACAATAAAAGTAGACAAAATGGGGTTCAAAATTTTTTGAGGTTTCCAATTTATCAGTTTTACATGCTACCTATACATTCATGTGTACTCACTGTACATACAAAAGAAAAAGGGAAGCCATTTGTATTTGGAAACAATATTTTAGAAGTAATTTTTTAGTAGTACTGCTTAACTTTTTAAAAAACATACTTGGTACCCTTCAAAAAATTTCTTAACTAAAAGTTATAATGAAATAGTTTCAACTTCTAAAATTTATCTGTGAATTTGGAAGTAAAAGATCCCTCTTGGGTAACTGAAATAATTATGAAGCCTTTAGAGATTAATCAGAGAACCATATAATATTGTTCTTCTGGTGTCTTGATACACAAATAATAAAAGTAAAATATTTAACAAGAAATAAGAAAATATTAAGTTGTATTCTTATGTTCTGCTAATGATTAGGGAAATAGGAATGTTTCAAAAGTGACTTCTTCAAAACAGTAAAAAAAAAAAATTGATTACTAAGTTAGTGATATTTTGATTACTTAGTGAGCCCAGAGAGATGAGACACACATGGAGTTTCTATTTGTAGTTTTTGTGGTTTATTGTTTTCATTGGCAATTTTCCTAATCTATATATCATTAATTAATACTAACTTTGCTGTAACATATTACTGATAGAATTATTATCAATGACCATTTGATTTAAATGACTAAAGTAGAAAACATTATTATCAAACCATTAAACATTAGTCTTTTGTACCTTCAAATAGTGGCTCATGAACAGGGAAGACTCAAAATGAGTACAGATCATCAAATACTAAACAGATTTTAAAAGGCTTAAGCTGGAACAATTTGAACAACAGATAAATAATGATAGTATCTGATTTTAACCCAAAGAATAAAATATATATGTATGGAGTTCATGCTATGAAATAAATGATTAATAAATAGGTTGGGGAGAAGGAACAGAAGAATTTCAAATTCTAAATTTGGGCTTTATTCCCTTTAGAGAGCGAAGCCTGATTGTCCCATCCTTGGGTGTGGGTCATCTGAAAGGGCGGGTGCATGTCTGCCAGGCAGAAAAGAGAACTGTGTTGGCCATTCCAGGCAGAGTATTTAAATAAAGGTACTGAGGTAGCAAGACTTGTCCTTCTGGTAAGAGGAGCTGGAGCAGAGACTGTAGGTATGTTTTATGAAGAGGTATATATACTGTCACATTATTTGGACTTTATCCTGTGATAGATAATTCCCAAACATTAGAAGATATAAGAATCGCTTCAGGTGCTTTCCTGTCAACACAGTTGGACATAGAGGAGATGGGTACAGAAAAACAAAACAACAACAACAACAACAAAAAACTGAGACACAGTCTAGATCAGAGAAGCGACAGAAATAGAAGTGAGTAAAATTACACAAGCCAGGGGCTAAGAGTGAGGATTTTCAGTGTTGAAAGCGTAACAAAGTAGAGACTGAGAAATTTGATTTGGAAATTCATGGATGTCTCATGACTTTGAAGTGTTTCTGGTGGAATATGTGTAGAGAAGCCAGGTTACAGAGGATTAAAAAACCAATGAGAGGAGAAAGTTTGAGGAAATCATTGGTATATTGTTCCTTCAAGACTTTTGTCACTAAAGGGAAGGAGGAAGATAGAGGTGGAAGTTTTGGGGGAAGACTGAGTTAAAGGAGGGCTCTTTGAAAAAACTTTGTGTATATGCTCTGAAGGGAAGAACCCGGTGGAAGAGGCAAAGACTCTTCAGGGCAGACAATAAGTAACTGGTGAAGTGGAGCTCTCGGGAGGCACTGAGAGGACAGGCTAAAGGTTTCTTACGCTAGTGTTAGCTTTGCGGGGACAGACAGTGCCTTTTCACAGAGAAGCAGGAAGGACCTTATCTGTGATGTAGGAAGGTGTGGGAATTTATTCCAGTGACCTCTGTTTTCCTCTTTGATGAACAGTTAATGCTGAAATTAAGTGAAACATGGAGGGCCAGGAATAATCACTGTGATGAACAGAAATAGGAAAACTTAAGGATAATTGAAAATGTTGCCAAACTGACAAACCACAGTGTATTAAAAGGATACTATGTGATGATCAAGTGGGTGAAGCTTCTTCCAAGAATTTAAAGTTGGTTTAACATTAGAAAATTAAGTAGCCACAATTCATCATGTCACATGGTTTAAAAAACATATGTCTATCTTGATGCATAGGGCAAAATCCAACATCCTTTTAGGTTAAATACAACATCCTTTCTTGAGCCAACTTGGAATAGAAAGGGACTTTCTCAACCCAATAAAGGCATCTATAAAAACTGCCTTGGATCAGGAACAATAAGGACATTGTTTTAGTCAGAATTGTGACCAAAAACCCTGACAAGGACAACATAGAGGAGGAAAAGTTTATTTGGCTCACAGTTTAAGAGGTCTCAGTCCATAGCTCTGGGCCTGAGGAGAAGCAGAACACCATAGTGGAAGGACATGGAGGAGGAAAGCAGCTGAGGACATGGCGACAGGAAGCAGAGAACTCTGCTCACCAGGAATAAAACATGAACTCCAACAGCACACCCCCAGTGAGCTACCTCCTCCAGCCACACCCTGCCGGCCTCCTGTTACCACCCAGTTAATCCATCAAAGGACTAGGTTAAGACCCTCATAACCCACTCACTTTATGTCTGACTGTTCTTGCATTGTTTCACACCTGAGCTTTTGGGGGATGTCACGTATCCAAACCGTAACAGACATTCATTCAGTCACCACTTCTATTCAATATTGTATTGCAAGTTCTGGCCAGCATAATCAGGCAAGGAAAAGAAAAAAGAAAGGTATCCAGGTTAGAAAGGAAGAACTATCTTTATTCATAGATTCATGATCATTTATGTAGAAAATATAAACAGATTCTAGCAGGCTCTTTTCAGGAAATAAGGCATGGTGATTCTAAAAGGCAAATGTAAAACATGTAAGTCTTAAAATAGAACAACTGAAAAGGAACAATAAAGTTGATTAACAGTCCCTAATTTGAAGACTTTGAAGCTTGGAATGCTTCAGTAATCAAAATAGTATAATGTTGACATAAAGGTAGCCAAAGAGAACAATGGCCCAGAATAGAGTGTCCAGAAATGAACATAGATCCACCCATAGACGAATGATTTTTGAGAAAGATAAAAACACCAAAGCAGTACCGAGAAGTCATAGTTAAGAAATGATGCTTGCTGAGCGCAGTGGTGAATGCCTATAATCCCAGAGGCTCTGGAGGCTGAGTGAGGCAGGAGGATCCAAGTTCAAAACCAGCCACTGCAATTTAGCAAGGCCCTAACCAACTTAGTGAGACCTGTCTCAAAATGAAAGATTTTATAACAAGGACTGGGGATGTGGCTTAGTGGTTAAGCACCCCTGGGTTCAATTTCTGGTACCAATAAAATTAAATTAAAAAAAGAATTTTAATTCATACCTTGTGTTATATTTTTTAAAAATTAATTTGAAACAGTATAGACTAAAATGTAAAGCTGAAAAATTCAATCTTCTAGAAGAGAACAATTATTTCCTTAGCTTTGGCACAGATTCTTTAGATATAATAAGAAAAGCAAGATCTATAAAATAATGAATAGGTAAAGTGAAATTCAGAAAAGGCAAAACTTCTTTTCAAAAGGTGTTCTTAAGATGCTCTTCCCTTTAAAAACACATATTTACATACATACATATACATAAATTGAAAAGACAAATCATAGGCTGGAGAGAAAATATCTGCCAATCATATATTTAGTAAAGAATTTGTATATCTAGAATCTATATTAGAAAAACTCTAAAAACTCAAGGATAAGGGGAAAAATACATTTAAAACATCAGAAAAAGAGATTTTAATAAATAACTCACCAAAGAAGATCTATGGATGACATGCAAAGATACTTAACAACGTTACTCATTAGGAAAATAAAAATTAAAACCAAATAAGGGGTCTGGGATTGTAGCTCAGTGGGAGAGCGCTTGTCTTGAATGTGTGAGGTACTGGGTTTGATTCTCAGCACCACATATAAATAAATAAAATAAAGTTCCATCGACAAATAAAAAAAAGTTTAAAAAAACAAATAAGATACTACTATACATATATTGGGATAGCTAGCATTACAAAGACTGACATTATCAAGTGTTAGTAAGATGTGGAGGAGCTGGAATACTCTTACCCTGCCTGTGGGAATGTAAAATGGAACAACCCCTTTATAAAACAGTTTTGCAGTTTTTTAAAAATTTAACAAACACTTCTGTATTTCCACCTTTCCACCTGTTGGTACTTACCTAAGAGAACGGAAACATATGTTCATGTGAAGTCTTATATAGTAGTGTTTGTCGTAACTTTAATAGTTAAACAAAACTAAACAACCTAAATGTTCATCAATAGTGAATGGATAAATGGACGCATATCTATGCAATGGAACATTATTCAGCAATGAAAAGATATGAATTTCTGATACATGCCACAGCATGGTTGAATCTTAATTCTAATAGTGCTGAGTGAAAGAATCCAGACCAGAAAGAGGGTTATACTCTACCATCCCCTGTATATAAAGCTCTGAAATAGATCAAATATGATGACAGAAAGTTGTTGGTAAAGTAGGGAAGAGAAAAAGGGAGGAATTATCCAGGGGTACAGAAAACAGGATATGCTCATAGTATTGATAGGGGAAAGTCCAGGCATGTACATACTTCAACATGTATATAGTGAATACATTTCAATATTTATTAAATTGTATATTTTAAATATTTGTAGTTTATTGTATAGTGTAATTCTGTGAAGTGTATTTAAAAAAGGAAAGTTGAATAAGGGGGGCTAAAGAAGAATAGAGGTACTTTAAACAGAGGTGAGTTAAGGGAGGGGAGGGGATATGAGGGCAGGAAGGATAGTAGAATGAATTGGACATTATTACCCTGTGTGCATATGTGATTACACAACCTTAATGACCTACATCATGTACAAGCAGAAGAATGGGAAGTTATACTCCATTTATGTATGATGTGTCAAAATGCATTCTACTGTCATGTAGAACTAACTAGAACAAATAAAAACAAAGAAAAGCAGATTTGTCAAGATGGATTGTGGTGCAGTTAGAAATTGAGAGGACAATGAGATTGGAATAATATTGAATATTTACATGAAAGGGTCAAATAAATTATAATATTTCTATTTTAATTTTAAGCCTACGGTAGTCGCCACTTTTTTGTAAGGTTTGCATGCCAGTCTGCATGTGAATGTAAAATTCATGAGAAAAATGACCTTTCCCCTCTTTTTCCTCTCCTTCCCTCTCTCTTTTTCAAAGGAGTGACAGTTCTTTCAGATTCTTTGTATTCTTCTTCGTCTATATTTGTCAGTTTGCTGTGCATGTACTCCAGGCTGCAGGATTTCATAATTGGGGCAATTGGTAAGTTTATTTACTTTATTAGTTTTAAGTTGTTAATCTAACGTTTGTTTATAATTTTTCGTATCCTAATGTGGTTTACACAGAAAAGTCAGATTAGCCGAAGCAAACAAATAAGATAAATGGCAAGGAACACAATTTTAAAATTCCCCAAGACACATAGCCTTTGGACAAACCACTCTCTCTGAAAATTATGTTCCCATTTTATAAAACAGCACATTCTATCTTGTTAATAAAATGTGCATGTAATACTTTTTTATAGCCACACTCATAGCGGTCCTGTTCTCAATCCTTCCTTAACCCCTAGCAACCACTAATCTGTTTGTCATTTTGGTTATTCTGTCATTTTATTGTTATTTAAAGGGAATCATACAGTATACAACTCTTGGCTTTTACACCCAGCATAATCCTCTGGAGAGTCATCCAAGTTGTTATGTGTATCAGTAGTTTCTTGCTTTTTGTTCTTGAGTGGTATTCCATGGTATGGATGTACCACAGTTGTTTAACCATTCACCAGTTGAGGAACATCTGGATTGTTTCCAGTTTGAAGCTATTATCAATAAAGCTGCTGTGAGCATTCATGAGCAGTTTTTTGTGTGAACGTAAGTTTTCTTTCCTCTGGGATGAGAGTATAATCAGTTGGGTCGTAGAAAAGTTGCATGTGCTTTTTTGTTTGTTTGTTTTTTAAAGAAAGTGACAAACTGTTTTCCAGAATGGCTGTACTCTTTTAAAATCCCACCAACAGTTATGAGTGATTCAGCCTCCACATCATTTGGTGTTGCCACTATCTTCTATGTTAGCTGTCCTGATAGATGTGTCGTGATATCTCATTGTGGTTTGAATTTGCATTACCCTAATGACTAATGAAAGTGAACAGCTTTTCATTTGTTTATTTACCATCTTTATGTCCTCTTAGTGAATTGTCTCATCATGCGTTTTGCCTATTTTCTAAATAATTTTTTTTGTATTGTTGAACTTTTAAAGTTATTTTTATATTCTCGAAGCTAATCCTGTGTTGAATATGTGGTTTGCAAATATTTCCTTCCATAATTTGGCAGAATTTAAAATGAGCATCTAAAAATGGCAATGAACTCATAAGCTTAAACAATGCAATAATGTGGTAGTAAACACTTGAGGCTCAGGGGTTTCATCTGCTTTTGAGTTCAGACTATGCTATTTATTAGCTCTGTGAACTTGGGCACTGAGCATCTCTGTGACCCAGTTTCTCATCTGCAAAATAGAGCGTAAAAATAGCACCTCTCTTATGAGATTGTGATCTTGTCAGAATTAAATGAGCTAATACATATAAAGAATTTAAACATTGCTTGCCTCATAAGTGCTGAACGTAGGTCAGTTATTATATTAAAGATGTCTGCATGAACTTATTTGCCTAACTACACCTTTCTTTTTGTCATTTTGTAGTGGTTGGATTTCATCCCTTACTGGTCTCAACCAGAACATTCCTGTTGGAATCATGATGATAGTCATAGCAGCTCTCTTCACAGCATCAGCAGTCATCTCACTTGTCATGTTCAAAAAAGTAAGTGGGGCTTTCGGGCTGTCATTTTTCTAGTGAGCCTGATGGGGAGTTTTCCTTCTCCCGTTTTGCTATTCAGTGTAACCTCAAGCTGTTTTGTTGTTCTTGTGCAAGTTTGCTGCTGAGAAGTACCTTTTACAATGAAAAGTTATGCATAGAACATATTTTAGAAAATTGTGTCATGTTTGCATCTTCCAGATAAAAAAAGGATACAGATTGTACATCCCTAATCCAAAATCTAAAATGCTTCAAAATTTGAAACTTTTGACCATTTTCACAATGCCCCAAGTAGAAAATTCCACACCTGACCTCACATGACAGGTTGTTGTTGAATGCAGACACATTATAAATATTGTATAAATTTGCCCTCAGGCTATACCCTCAGGTTTAGGATATGTATGAAAAATAAATAAAGTTCATGTATAAACCTGGCTTTATCCCCGGGATACCTCATTATGTATTTGCAGGTATTCTGAAATCTGAAGCACTCTTGCTTCCAAGCATTTAGAATAAGGATACTCAACCTCCATTTTTAAGACCTGTTAGCTGAAGACTGCTTTTATGAATTGGAGAGTCAACCAAATTTTAAAAATTTTGATCTTTTACATACTCTAATTTCTGTTTTGAAGATGAAGCCTATTTGCCTTCTTAATAGGTAGAAGTAAAATTGTGTGGCATGTGTATTTTATCCATATTTAAAATTTAAAGATACTAAATTATTTAAGAGTATCAGATGAGCTGGTGATAGTCTAAAAGCTGGGTTATGATATGAATTTTGTTTTAATAACTGCCTAATTATCTTAACTATACTTCTTCCTATAGAATTCCCAAGTTTGTTTTTACTGTCTTAAAAAACAATCATTATAGGGTACAAGATAAGTCAGTATTTTTCTTTGTTTATTTAAAGTTTCATTGGATATATATTTGATATTCCCCATGTGTTCAAGCATGATATAGAGACCCTGGAATTAACACCTTTGTTTAAAAATGATAGGGACTATTTGGTGGGTCTTACTTTAAATAAAAAGTTCTTACATTTTTTTTGGTAAATTTTTACTGTCTAGTATCTTGAGAATAAATAGTAATGCATATAAAAGCAATTCTGTCATATATTTAACACTACTTTGCACTCTTGAAATACTTTACTTATGCATTTGACTTTTCTCCTTCTCAAACCCTTATGAAGCCTGGGCTGTTCTTCCTGTAAATATTTTGAGACTTTTTTTCCTCCGCTTTTACTTTCTGCATTAAACACATAGAACATTGCAACTCAGCTTGCTAAAGTTACTAAATCCTATAGCACCCCCCTTTCATGTTTGCTTCTCCTTGACCACTACAGCTTTCTGTACCACAGGGGGCCCCTCTTCCTAGGCATTTGTATTTGTATTCTACTGCTGCTGCTCTTTCTCCCCTGTTTCTTTATCCCACTTATAAATAAAGGTCTTAGATGCAGCCAGCTGTCTGCACTTTGTGCTGTAAACTCTTTTTCATACTCCATCATTGTTTCTGTGTCCTTTCTACCCGGAGGACCTAAAATCTTGGGCTTGGAGGAGATAATCCTTCTGCATCTCAGCTGCTCCTTTTTATCTTCCGCTGACTGGTGTCATCTTCTCACAGTGATGCATCATAAATGCTTCCCTTTCTTCTCAGCACTGGCTCTCCTTCCAGATGTTCTGATTCATCTTCAAGAAATATTTATTAAGATCACATATTGTGTGATTCTCTTTAAATAAAATGCTTAAATAGTTAAGTCCACAGAGACAGAAAGTAGATCAGTGGTTGGTTGCCTGTGGGTAGGGTGTGACTTCTAATGGTTATGGAATTTCTTGGGGTGATGAAAATGTTCTAAAATTAAGTTGTGTATTATAGTCACAACTTTATGAATATACTAAAACTGTTGAGTTGTACATTTTGGGGTTGGGTACTAGGGATTGAAACCAGAGGCACTCCATCACTGAGCCACATCCCCAGCCCTTTTTAATATTTATTTAGAGACAGGGTCTCACTGAGTTGCTTAGGGCCTCACCAAGTTGATGAGACTGGCTTTGAACTCATGATCCTCCTGCCTCTGCCTCCCTAGCCACTGGGATTACAGGTATGCACCACCACACCCAGCCAAGTTGCACATTTTATTTTATTTTATTTTATTTTATTTTTTTAAATTTTGATTTATTTTTATTGTAAACAAATGGGATACATGTTGTTTCTGTTTGTACATGGAGTAACAGCATACCATTTGCGTAATCATACATTTACATAAGGTAATGATGTTTGATTCATTCTGTTATTTTTTTCCTTCCCCCCTACCCCTCCCACCCTCTTTTCCCTCTATAGAGTTCCTCCTTCCTCCAGTCTTGCTCCCCTCCCACCCCCCATTCTGTGTCATCATCCGCTTATCAGCGAGATCATTTGTCCTTTGGTTTTTTGAGATTGGCTTATCTCACTTAGCATGATATTCTCCAATTTCATCCATTTACCTGCAAATGCCATAATTTTATTATTCTTTATGGCTGAGTAATATTCCATGGTGTATATATATATATATATATATATCACAGTTTTTTTATCCACTCATCAATTGAAGGACATCCAGGTTGGTTCCACAATCTGGCTATTGTGAATTGAGCAGCTATGAACATTGATGTGGGCTGTATCTGTAGTATGCTGATTTTAAGTCCTTTGGGTATAGGCCAAGGAGTGAGACAGCTGGGTCAAATGGTGGTTCCATTCCAAGTTTTCTAAGGAAGCTTCACACTGCTTTCCAGAATGGCTGCACTAATTTGCAGCCCCACCAGCAATGTATGAGTGTACCTTTTCCCCACATCCTCGCCAACACCTGTTGTTGCTTGTATTCTTGATAATCGCCATTCTAATTGGGGTGAGATGGAATCTTAGGGTAGTTTTGATTTGCATTTCTCTTATTACTAAAGATGGTGAACATTTTTTCATATGTTTGTTGATTGCTTGTAGAGCTGCTTCTGTGAAGTGTGTGTTCATTTCCTTAGCCCATTTGTTGGTTGGGTTATTTGTATTCTTGGTGTAGAGTTTTTTGAGTTCTTTATATATTCTGGAAATTAGTGCTCTATCTGAAGTATGAGTGGCAAAGATATTCTCCCACTCTGTAGGCTCTCTCTTCGCATTGCTGATAGTTTCCTTTGCTGAGAGAAAGCTTTTTAGTTTGAATCTATCCCAGTTATTGATTCTTGCTTTTATTTCTTGAAGTTGCACATTTTAAAAGGGTGAATTGTACAGTACAATTTTATCTCAATGAAGTTCTTTTTTAAAAAAGAAATTATTTATTGAGTACCTACCAAAGCATTTTTTTTTTTATGATTTTGTATAGTGCTGTGACTGCTTCTGTCAATGCTTCCATTACCTTTTTTATTTTTATTTATTTATTTATTTTTTTGGTCACTTTCTTGGATACCTTCAGAACATTTTTTATAGGTCACTCACACTCTGCCCGCTTCTTTCAGTCCGTTTTATATGTAGTTATTGTATTAGCCAGCATTCTGTGGATTTTTGATGTGGACTCAGGGTTGGGAATGGGATTGTGGTGGTGGCGATGTTTCACAACTCCTGGATCCACATTTTCTTCTCTAGTCAAACTGTACTGTTCACGTTCCTCAGATCCATCCATACTCCCCTTCCTCCCCATTGCCATTCAGCTTACTTCTTAACTAATACTTCATCCTCTCTGCTCTTCAAAGACTCGCTAGTGTTCTTTTGAGACCCAGCTCAGGTTATGCTTGCTCCGCAGAATCTTACTCATTACTCCTGTCTTAGGGATAACACAAGTCTCCATTTTCTTGGGGAAACTTTTCTGTGTATTGCTCACTCTGGGATCTGAACATCAGCCAGTTTTTAATGCCCCGTAAAGCTTGTATTCTGGGTACCCAGTTGATAAACCCCTCCAGGGAGAACCTGTCTTTTAGCATTGGAATTAAAGGAGGAGAGCAAGAGCTTTGCTTTGGAACCACACAGCTCAGGCTGAAATTCAGATACCTTCATTTAGCAGCTGTGTGACCTGAGACCGGAGTTTACAGCCACTCAGGTTCAGTGTCCTCACTTGCACTGCAAGCTGCCGGAAAACAGTGACTTGGTCTCTATGCTTTCAGCTTGTATTCCTTACACCTGAAACAATGACAGGCAGTGATTAGCATGTGACAGGCATTCAAATATTTATTGAATGAAAGAAGAAGGTGGAATAACTACTTTTATAGGGTTCTTGTGAGGATGAAATGAAATAATGAATGTAAATTGTGTAGCACAGTGTCTCCACAGTTACCATTAATTTTCCTTTTTGATCTTCTTGACTCATGCTTTACTCTTTTATATTCAGGTTCTGGTTTAGGATTTTCTTTTGTTTAGTAGGCTGCTTGGTCAGTGTTCCATCCAAGAAACAGAACAGAATGAAGGGAGTTATTGCAAGTAGTCGACTTCCTTAATTGTGAGGGTTGGTTAGGTGATCCCGGGAAGAGAAACAAAGTTGGTTAGGTGAGTCCGGGAAGAGAAACAAACGAATGGCACCACCATCCGGTGATTTAATGGCCATCACATATGTAGGAGAGGGAGCAGAGGAGCACCGAGCCAAATTTTGGAGGTCTGCTTAAGTAATTAAGTCCATTTTTTTGTTGCTGTTGTTTGAAATGAGATCTCAGTGTACTACCCAGGCTGGCCTTGAACTCTTGGGTGCAAGCCATCCTCCTGCCTCAGCCTCCTGATTACAGGCATGTGCCACTGCACCCAGCTCTGCAGTCTGTTTAAGTATTGTCTCAGCTGAGGTACGATGGTGACCATCCATGATTGTAATTATCTAAGTAAAGGACTAAAGATAAGAGGGTAAGTAGGTACCAGACAGTGAGCATACTAGTTCATATCTAGTCACAGGATATAACATGGCAAATCAAAGGACGTATAAGTATCTCAGAAAGGAAGTTTTACATGATGCATGGCTTGAGGCAAGGAGGAATGTGGGGTGTTGGTGGAGGGTGGGGGGTTGAGGTTGAAGATGGAAGTGCTGTTCTGTTCTGTAGAGTCTTATATACTAGGAAACCTTGTTAAGAAGTTTGCATTGTCTCCAAAAAGTAGTGGTGAACCACACAAGAGTTCTAGGGAGGAGAGTAACCGAGGGTGGTCTGATTTGAGTTTTAGAAGGATTATTCTGAAATAGATTTGGGATTTGGGGAGCAGGATTGTAGTACTTGGAAAAACCAAGGCTGGGAGACAGCTAGGCAGCTAGTTAGTAATGACGCTGAACTGAAATAAATATAGTCAATAGAAAGTGAGCAGGTAATGATTGTTTGTTAAAGTGGACAAAGGAAGACTCAAGGATGACCCCCAGGTTTTTAGATGATGGGCCATTCAGGAAGAGAGGGTATAAGAACAGGTTTGAACATCAAGGTGGTTTCAGCTTTTTATATGGGGAGTGTAAAATACTGTGTGACATTCAAGTCTAAGTATTTGGTAGGCTTTGGGATATAAAGTAAGGAGCAAAGGAAAAAAAACTTTAGACTGGATTTCTGGACTGGAAAGTATCAGCTTCTCAGGTAAGTGAAGCCTAGCAAGAGTGCATGGAGCGAGAAGAGGGCCACAGGGGGATGTCGGCCAACAGGGGTCTGCTCTGGGATGTGTGGAGAGAATTTCAACTAGCAGAGGTGGCAGGGGAAAGATGTAGCACAGATGATCCGCAGAGTCAGCATGGAGGAAGTGTTCTCGCCGCAGCTGCTGTGTCACATCTACTGAGTGCAGTGCTCCGAACTCTATCCTGGGGTTCCCCTCTCCCCCACTTTCCAGGCACACCATTTCTCAGGATTCAAACCACGGAAGGGGTAGTTGTAGAGCTGTGCTTATATTCATATGCCAGGCATTCAAAAATATGACTTTCTCAAATAAAAATGTTGATATGGGAATTATGTTACACACTCTGATATTTTGGTGGATTTTTTTTTAACCTCAGAGTTAAAGAAGTTACCAGCTACCTCTTTCTATATGTGCACTGTCTGTTGGTGCTGTACCAATGTTTGAGCTTCCCTGGATCTCATATTCTTTACCTGTGAAACAAGGAGTTTAGATGAGATGATTTTCTGTTCAATTTATGAAGAACAAGAAATGGGAATAATATAAGCTAAGTATCATCTGAGGCAGCTTTAGTATTTTAATGACAGCCATTTCTCTTACTATGATAGAAATTGAGATCCAAGAAAAACAATTGATTTCTTCTTTTGTCTTCCATAATTGCTCAAAATTGGCTATTTAATAACAATCAAAAATCGTATGGGGGCATGTAGCATAGTTTATAACCACTAGGGGTCATTTTCTTCATGAATAGTTAATGCCCTCGAAAAGTTACCTGTGCACACTATTTTGGTTCTGGAATTCTTGGGTTTTATAAGCCTATTTCTTTCTCCAGCCCCAACTAAATATGCTCTGTATATGTTTTTTTTAATGGAAAGGAAAGCAATATTGAGAATTTTGTTGTTATTCTAAGTTTTGCATAATTGGAATAGGTTATCATTGTTACATAGAGGGCCTAACATCTCTGTATTTCTTCCCCAGTGTCATCTTATAATTCAAATTTCAAGTACTGAAAGAATATAAGCCTCTTGAACATCTTCATAGATAAGGAAACAGTTCAACCCTTATTTTGCACAAATAGATTTCTTCTGTTTTTCTCTTAGATTATTTCTAAATAGTCTTTTTTTTAAAGGCCCGATTTCTATAGTAAACTATTAGAAAGAATTGGATAATGGTTTGGGGCCAAAGGAGAAGATAGTGTAAATGGGTCCACCAACAATAAATAAATGCATCACGGGAGACTATCAGGGGAATCAAAAAAATTTCTTTTAACTAGTAAAAGAAACATGGGAGTGATTAATAGATACAAAATAATTTGTATTCTTTTGGAATATGACTTTGATTTTCTTTCCCATGAAATTTTAAAACATTTATGAATTTTCATGTCCACATTAATAAAAGTTTTTAATGATTTTTTTGCATTGCAAAGAATTTTAGGTAAATATTATTTCACTTCTCTAACAATCAGATTTGTTTAAGTGCTTTAAATTTGTTCTTTTTCATTTACTTAAATGTCTATTCGGCAGATTTTCTTTTAATATGTGTAGGAGTATGGAATTAGGCATATGATCCAGAATAATGACAATAAAGACTCACTCATTAAAATTGGTGTTTTACATAGGTAAATGCTCTGTGAAGATATTCTGTTATATATAGAATGACAGTCTTCTTAGATTAAAAGGGCCTGTTACTTTCTTTGAAAGCATTGTGCTAGAAGCTCGTCCTCACCCAACTTCTTTTAGTTTATTCTGGACCTGTGATAGAAAGCTAATAATTTTACTGTTTTTCTAGAGTCACATGCAGAATGCTATTCTTCTCTCTCCCTTTCTCTCTCTCTCTCTCTCTTTCTCCCTCTCTCTCTCTCAGAATGATGCAGCATTATAGCCTTTCCTGATTAGGAATCAATTCCAGATGATTCACATTGCCCATTAAAATGCTAATCCAGATATTTATTTTCATGCAGAGGACACAGAGTAGGTAGAATAATACTTTTTGAATTCATAGAAAATAAAATGGCCCTCCTGAGCACTTTGTTTTCATACTATCCTCAGTTGGTGTCCTTACTATGTTCACCTTAAACTCCCCAACTTTTTATTTTGCTATGCTGGTGATAGAACCCAGAACCTCAAATATGCTAGGCAAGTACTCTACCCCTGAGCAACATCCCAGCACATAACTTTTATTTTCTTATCTTTTTGAGTAAATAGTTGATATGGACTCTAAGTTAATATGTTACTATCTATACATTATCTTTACTTAGACGTCTTCAAATTTGACATTTTACTGAGTATTTATATGCTGTCACATGATACTTTCATCTACATCATCTTTAGGTATACATTTTAAACAACTCTATTGAAACATAAATCACATATCATGCAATTCACACATTTAAAGTGTGCAGTTCAGTGGTTTTGATATATTACATTTTAAAAATCATGGAAAAATATATATAACATAAAATTGCCATTTGATGTTCAATATCTCTAGCAATTAGAGAAACACAAATTAAAACTACACTGAGGTTCCATCTCACTCTAGTTAGAGTGGCAATTATCAAGAATTCAAGTAACAATAAGTGTTGGCAAGGATGTGGGGGAAAAGGCACACTCATACATTGCTGGTGGGACTGCAAATGGGTGCAACCACTCTGAAGAGTAGTATGGAGATTCCTCAGAAAACTTGGAATGGAACCACCATTTGAACCAGTTATACTCCTTGGTTTATACCCAAAGGACTTAAAATCAGCATAGTACAGTGATGTAATCACGTCAGTGTTTATAGCAGCTCAATTCACAATAGCCAAGTTATGGAACCAACCTAGGCACGCACCCTTCTACAGATGAATGGATTATTAAAATATACACACACACACACACACACACACACACACACACACACACAGAGGAATATTACTCAGCCATAAAGAAGAATGAAATTATGGCATTTACCAGTAAATGGATGGAACTGGAGACTAACATGCTAAGTGAAATAAGCCAATTCCAAAACACCAAAACCTGAATGTTCGCCCTGGTATGTGGATGTTAACCCCCAACAAGGGAGGGTGGGGAGAGGAAGAATAGAAATTTATTGGATTAGACAAAAGAGACTGAAGGGAAGGGATAGAGGATGGGGATGGGTGAGACAGTAGAATGAATGGGACATAGCTTTCCTTTGCTCATATATGAATACGTGGCCAGTATAACTCCACATGTATGACCACAAGAATGGGATCCTAATTAGAATAAGTTATACTCCATGTATTTATAATATGTCAAAATACACTCTACTGTCATGTATATCTAAAAAGAAAGAAAAAAAATTGCCACTTGAATCCTTTTAAGAGTACAATTCAATGGCAATTGCATTATTGTACAACTATCACCACTATTTGCATATTTTTCATTACTCCAAATGGAAACTGCAATCATTAGCAATTATTCTGTCCTCCCTCTTTTCAGCTCCTTATAATCTCTAATATATTTCCTGCCTCTGTGAATTGTCCGTTCTAGATATTTCATATAAATGGAATCATATAGTTTTTTGTACTTAATGTATTTCATTTAGTATAATGTTTTCAAGGTTAATCCATGTTGTAACTTTGAATAATTGCATATTGAATATTATTCCATTAAATGTATATACACCACATTGTTTATTCATCTGTGGGATACATTTTTTTATTTGGTGGTGCTTGGGATCAAAGGGCCTTTCCAATGCTAGTCAAATGCTCTACCACTGAGCCACATCCCAGCCCAGATACTTGGGTTTTCCTACCATTGGCATCTATGAATAATGCAACTTATAAAAGTTGATATAGAAGGATCTGTTTGAGTCCTTGCTTTCACTTCTTTTGGGTATATACCTAGAAGTGGAATTATTACATGGTGGTAACATGTTCTGTTCAGGTGTTTGAAGAACCTCCAAACTCTTTTCTGCAGTGCCTATCCCATTTTATATTCCAGTCAGCAGTTTTTCTACATCCTTGTCAACACTTGTTATTTTCTGCTTTTCCTAGTAGGAAAAAGTATGTTTACTTTTAGAACATTTAGCTTCTGAGGTAACTGCAAACTAAGCATTTTACCTTATAACACAGGTAGTCTGTTAGAGCTGTATCGCCCCTGTTTGATAAATTTTATTTTTAATAGTGAGGTCAATCAGTGGCTTATGCTGCAAGTTACCATGCTGTGTCTTATAGGGGGTGTAACAGCAAATAAAAAATAACCCTTTTCCCTCAGATAACTAAAAATATGTGAGTATAAGACACATAGTGTACCTTCCCTAAGATGCACATAGGATTGGAAGTGCTCACAGAAGGGAGAGCACGGTAGCTCAGGCACAGCGGAGGAGCAGCAGTCCTGAGATCTCAAAGGAGAAGTGGGGCTTCAACCAGGTGAAACCGAGTTATCAAAAGAATATCTGACTCGTGTCTATGGGCAGGAGAGTCCAGAGAGGGTTTCTAGAAAATGTTTAATTGAAAAAATTTACACTTAGAGATCCATGTACTTTTTAAAAACTCAAAACAAGAATGAAAAAAATATTTTAAAAGCTCACTTTATTTTCCTAACTTTTATAAAAGTTAAAATAACTTTGATATGACAGGAATCTTATATTAATAGAAATGTGATTTTTTATTTTTTGTACTAGGGCTTGAACCTGGGGCACTCAACCACTGAGCCACATCCCCAGTGCTTTTTTGTATTTTATTTACAGACAGGGTCTCTCTGAGTTGCTTAGGGCCTCACTAAACTGCTGAGGCTGACTTTGAACTCATGAGCTTCCTGAGTCACTGGGATTACAAGTGTGTACCACTGCGCCTGGCTAAATGGCATTTCTTGAAAATGACATTTAATGGAGACATATGTTTGGGTTATTTCACATAAGGCCCTAGTTCTGTACTTTGTGCAGTGTACAGATTTTTGTTGCCATACACAGCCACATTGAGCACACAGGTGCATGAACAGAAACAGGATTCTCTTCTGTGCGTGCATCTACATTTGACTGTGATGCTTTTGCAGATAGTTTAAAATTAATTTATGGGGCTGGGGTTGTGGCTCAGTGGTAGAGTGTTTGCCTAGCATGTGTGAAGCACTGGGTTTGATTCTCAACACCACATATAAATAAATGAATGAATAAAGGTTCATCAATGACTAAAAATATTTTAAAGAATTAATCTATATTAGTTAACCTATTTATATATATATTCTGATTTGATCCATAGGTAAACTCTGAGGAGCAGATAGGACAACACATATTATTGTTTTATGGGATGTAAAGGTAAAATTTCAAATGCTGACCAGTCAGCTAGAAATTAGAATTAGTAGATACCAAATCTAGTTTCCTTCCTGTGATGGTTAAAGAACTAAATATTTAGGTCAATACATTTCTCATAAATAGAAAAGATTACAAGTATTTAGGTTGTTTGTTTTATTTTTTGTTATTGAACTTGAACCCAGGGGCACTTTACCACTGAGCTACATCCTTACTCTGTTTGTTTTTTAGTTTGAGACAGATTCTCCCTAAGTGGCTAAGACTGGACTCAAACTTGTGGTCTTTCTGCTCAGCCCCACAAGTTGCTGGGATTACAGGTGTGTACCGCTGAGACAACCTCATTTTTAAAAAATTACAGTCCTTTAGCCAGGCATGGTGGTGTATACCTGTAATCCCAGTGACTCAGGAGGCTGAGCCGAAGGGGTATAAGTTCAAGGCCCACCTGGGCAACTTAGCAAGACCCTGCCTCAAAATAAAAACTAAAAAGTGCTGGGGGTATAGCTCAGTAGGAGAGTTCCAGGATTCAATCCCGTGTACTGAAAATGAAATGAAATGAAATGAAAATTAAAGTCCTGTAATGTTAAGGCTTTGTCCCTGATTTCCTAAGGAATGTGAATCGTCCCTATATATCCATCTGAAACATAGGAGGGAAATAAGCCTTTTCAGGTGTTGATGGTCACGACTGGCCCTGGAATGAAGAAATCACCTTTTTACATGAGTATAATGGATTTGAGCATTATACACAACACATATGTGGCCTTTTCCTCTAGGTGGCTCTCTGGGTCTATATGGATATAGACTCTTGAGAAGTATGTGGTGTTACTACCTTTCTTTTCCCTCTCTGCTCTGCCAGACTATGGGTTACATTTTAAGTAATTAAAATCTGATGCCTGTGAACACATAACATCAGCTGATTGATTTAATACAAGTTTGAGAAAGGAAATAATGGCAAAGCAAATTAGAAGTAACATTTATTTGTTACATGTTCACAGACTTGGGGAAAGAGGGTAAGAGGCCAGTGGACTTGTACTTATATTACAGTGTGATTGGGTTTAGATGTCAACAAGGTTTATTAAATTTCTTTAATACATGTGTTTTCTAGGATCCACTGTGATCTGTTTCTCCCACATAGGAGTAGTAATTTATCTGTATCTTTAATTTCCATGGAAAACTTGGTTTGAAAAGGAAATGCAAGTAATTCCTTCTAAACTTAGGATAGTGCTAAAGTACTAGAAAAAAGGCATTGTAGCCTTTACCAGTGTATATGTATTTGTTGGTACTCTCTTTCTCTCCCTGACTGTTTGATACTTCGATCCATAATAACATGGCATTCACTTTCACCACTGTATCACAAGTACTTGGTGCTTTTGTTTTTGCTTTTGTGTTTTTGTACTGGGGATTGAACCCAGAGGCACTTTATCATTGAGTCACATCCCCAGCCCTTTATATTTTTTATTTTGAGTCAGGGTCTTGCTAAGTTGCTTAGCGCCTTGCTAAGTTGCTGAGTCTGGCTTTGAACTTGTGATCCTCCTGCCTGAGCCTCCTGAGTCTCTGGGATTATAGGCATGTGCCACCATGCCTGACTATCTATGTATTTTTATCTTTTACCCAGACAGATTTACATTCTTTAGCATGGTTTCTTCCCTTGGTAGTAATAAGAAGAACCTGGCTGTTATTTCCATTTCTCTTCTAGTCATTCCTCCTTGTTTTTGATGTGTTTTAAATACTTTTTGGATGTTTTTTAAATCTTAATAGGTTTCTGTATTTGACTTTCTTTTCTTTCTACTTTGTGTTCTCTAAAGACAGTTTCATGGAGACCAAGATTTCAGCTACCATTTATATGGTTCCTTAGTTCCTTCGGGCTACTCCAACAAAAAAAAAAAAAAAAATTCTCACTTTTCTGGAGGCTGGGAAATATAAGATCAAAGTACAGTAGAGGAGATTCAGTGCCTGGTTGAGGCCTGCTTCCTGGTTCGTAAATCACCCTCTTCCGTGTCTTTATGTGGTGGAGGGACAGGAGAATTCTCAGGGTCTTTTTTATAGAGCACTAATCCATTCATGAGGGCTTTACCTTCATGACCTAATCATCACCCAAAACACCTACTACCTTCTGCTACCATCCTATTGGGGATTGGGATTTCAGTATAAGAATTCAGAAAGAGAGAACACAGATCTTCAGTTCATAATATATGCCAGTGGTTTCTAAGTTCATATCCTTAGTCCATTCCTCTCCTGAGCTCCAAACCTAATCTTCACTCGCCTGCTGTAGTAGGCCTAAAGTAGGCATTCAGTAGACACTTGTGGAATGAATGAATATTTAGAATTTATCATTTTCCTTCCCCCAAATCAACCTATCCTCTCTGAGCTCTAAATTCTTGAAACTACTTCCTGGTATCTGTGGTTGACTTGAGCTGTCTTGGACTTATTCTACTTTTTCTTATTCTGCATCCACTTGGGTGTACTTAGCCCTTCCCTAAAACCTGCTTTGACTGCATTTTGGGGAGCCTTCTAATTTAGGTCCAGTCACAGTGCAGTTTAATTACTGGTTCACTTATTGCTCACCCCCAGAGATTTTAGGCATATAATGAATGCTTTTTTAAATTTACTTTATTAGTTTCTTTTTCAGATTTGTGTTAAGTGGTTCATGATATGTACTGATGGGCTTTGTAGTTTGATCATGCAGCTTAAAACATATTATTATAGGAAAGTTTTGAACCCTGCTCATGAAAATAAACTCCAAGATTTTAGTAATGGATCAGTATGGACAGACAATTCCCCAGAGCGTTTCTTCATAAATCCTTTAGGACTTGACCATACACAAAATGTTCAGTGATACAGAGTGGATAGCATCAGTGTGTTTATAGTGCTTTGTTCACTAAATGATAAAATGGTCTCATTAGATTATAATAGTGCTGTGTATGTGACCAAAACAGGAATAGATAAGGTATTGTTCTCTTAACATCATCTGGGGTAGTAAATTAAGGTCAGATTGTCTCTTGTTATGTTGAAACCATTCTGTTCCGATGTTGTTAATATCTTAATTAACCCAGTACAAAGGAAAACATAGCTTTTATTCTTGGTTAAGAAATTGTTCTTTAAATTATTTTTGGTTCAAATTGGCATCATCATGCCTTCTGCTTGGGGAAAAAATTGAAAATCCTGTTTTAGGAAAAAATTTAAATATTCATGCCAGCATTGTTCCCAACCTTAGGAATCCTGACTAGAATCTAGTCCTTTATCTCTGAATAACATTGAGATTAATTTAAGGCTGCTGGAAATGTGTAGATTGCTGCTCATCTTCTCCACTTTTTTGTGCCTCCGTAGGTACATGGACTGTATCGCACAACAGGTGCTAGTTTTGAGAAGGCCCAACAAGAGTTTGCAACAGGTGTGATGTCCAACAAAACTGTCCAGACCGCAGCTGCAAACGCAGCTTCCACCGCAGCAACGAGCGCAGCTCAGAATGCCTTCAAGGGTAACCAGATTTAGAGAACCTCCCACAATACACTGTTACCTTTTGACTGTACTTTTCT
This sequence comes from Sciurus carolinensis, assembly GCF_902686445.1. Taxonomy (NCBI): domain Eukaryota; kingdom Metazoa; phylum Chordata; class Mammalia; order Rodentia; family Sciuridae; genus Sciurus; species Sciurus carolinensis. The sequence continues at coordinate 64,258,074 of NC_062218.1, forward strand.
CTCCAGCTACTGTATTTACAAATATTTTTATGTTGGAAACACACAATACACACAGCATGGATAGCTCCCGTTCACACGTGCATGGGCTAAACTCAGAAAAATGTCCTTGTCTTATTACTTTACCTAATAGTTTCTTAATATTTCAATGCCCCTTGCAGAAAAAAAAATATTACATGCTAAATAAATATTCTCCATATTTTTTGGGGGATGATGTTCAGCAAATTATTTCAGTGGTGACACACTGAAATTAATATGGTACTTACGATGAAAAAAGCACTTAGCACTAATTGTAGTTCTTTCAAGAATCTTTAGAGATAAGGATTACACCTCAGTATAGTAAAGCAATGTTTTGTTCTTTTTCCCCTATTTATATTGAAAGAAGCAGGCCAGCAGAGACTTATGGATTTTTAAATTGGCTTGCTCGTTACTAGTTTCAGTCACCAGTGAAGAGCCTGTGTGCTTTGTGGTAGATAATGTATATTTTATCTTCCTTTTATTTTATTTTTTGAGAGTAGTTGATATTTTGATAACAGTCTCTTATCTTGCATGGGTACTATGTTTCTTAAATTAAAAGAATTAGTATTTTGGGTTCTGTACTGCTTATAGTTGTAGAAGCAAAGGTTGTTTATGGAATACTAGAAATGATTTTCTGTAATAGCTTCTTTTACATAAAAATTTATTGGGATACAATATGAGACTTTAAAATACTATGCAGTGCATTATCCAAAAAAGAAGGTAGTTAATGCAATAGAATGTAGTGACAATAATTCCTTTTATTTTATCTTTTAATTTTCAGTGTTCATATAGTAAAGTTTTACTGTATGGAGACTTTAGTACATTCTTGTGGCTACTCTTTTTAATTGGACTGAGATTGTGTTTGGCAGCTTATTTTTGGGGTGTGTGTGTGTGGGTGTGTGTGTGTGTATGATTTTTGACAGAGGTATTAAAAGGCTAGCCTAACCCTCGTCTAAAAAGAACATACAGTATTTAAGGGATTTTTCTTTTAGCCTCTTATTTCTAGTGGCATTAAAAATAAAAAGACCCTAGCATTTCTAATATACTTGAATCCCTAAATCACCTAAGTCTTTCACTTTTTGAGACAGACTGAATTCATTTAAAAATTTCAGCAATAGAAAAAAAACAAAACATTGCACCAAACAAGTAATACAAATACAGTCAATGCATTAATTGTGAGCATAATCACATTTAAATTGTTACTATGCAGCATAGAACTTCATTCTTATGGTATTACATGGGTTCAAACTTTGAATCATTTTTAATACAGATTAAATGAATCAAAAGCATTTGTAAGTGATGCTACTGTGTTTTGAAAGTCTTCAGCTAATTTTAGATTCTAGAATGACAGGTAATGATTTATTCAACTTGATTTTAAGTAAGGATGGTCTATTGGACTATGTTATTTGAGATAGAAAATTCCCCCTTTTTTTTAAAAAAAAAGCATATATGGTTAAATCACTTTTATTCTTTTCCTAAATCTGGAATTAAAGTAATTTCCTGCTGGGGATGGGATGCCAAGTTCTTACTATTTATGAAGAAACTCTGTGTGATACTAGGTAATGCAGATACATCCAGATGGTGTTTACATTTGATTTATTTGGTACTTTATTGAGTAATAATATAGTTGGAAGATATTTCTTCTATTCTGAAGAAAATGAGATTCAGAGTATGAATTTAAAGCTGTTTTTATAAGTATTTCTGATCAATGATAATCTTCACCTACATTTTCAGCCAACTCAGCAGTTCTATTTTTTTAGAGCCTATAATCTTAGTGAAAATGTTTCATCAGTGTGCTTTTATTGAGGGTGGATTTTACAGATGTTCAAAACACTAACCACAGAATACAAGAGCACTTAGAGCCACCATTAGCTTATATCCCAAGTCCATATTTGTTTGTCTCTGAACTACAAATAAAAGTTGTCAGATAATTTTGGAAAATAGTTATGCTTCCCTTCTGAATTGGAATGTTTCTCTTATGTAAATCCCCAGGTAGCATTATTAAATGACAAAGAATAATTATAACCCACAATATCATTTTGTGAGTAAGTGGAGGAAATCCTATTTTAAAGCCACTTTTGGGGTTAATACACGTTCAAGAGAGAAAATTATGGTTTTGAAAACACTGCATTAAGATGATGGCAGTGCCTACAGTTTGATCAGGTATGAAACAGCTTTAAATTCTTATATTCAAGATTCTGTTAATAATCAGTAAACAATTCCATTTTCACTCAGCAAAAGATTGGCATTTATTAGTGTTTTATATTTAATGCTAAAAATCGCCAAGTATCCCAGTCCTAAAATGGTCTTCACATAGTAGGCACCCAGGTCATTTTTCAGTTTGCAATATTAAATCATGGCTGTTTTATTTCAAACTAAAGTTTAAACACTGGAAAAATCATTGCTCAGTGACTTGTAGTTTGGAACTTGGACTCTTTGTCTAGGGACGTGTGTATATTTTGTCAGGTAGTAATACTGCGCTGCCATCATGGTGACTGTCATGGTTCTGTATAAATGCCCTTCATCTGTCCCTCTAATGTTGCATGTTTTAAGTGGTTTGGAAGTTTTGTATATTTATTGTATTAACGCAGAGTGTCATAAAATAAAATACTGTTTACTGGATGTTTGTTTGCATAATTTAAACACTATATTAGCAATTCAAAGGCAGAAATTATAGGTTTAATGTATATAGAAATTTCACTTTTGACTTTTAAAAATCTGTATATAATCTTTCATGTGCTAAACAGAATAATACAAAAGATTTAGTTAAAAATTGTTAGTAGCATAAAATGCCATTTTTTTCCTGTTGCATTAGACCTTTGTTTTTTAGTTGTCAATGTAACTTTATTTTATTTATTAATACATGGTGCTGAGAATTGAATCCAGTGCCTCATACATGCTAGGCAAGCACTCTACCACTGAGCCACAACCCCAGCCCTGCATTAGACCTTTATAGGTAGTAGAACATGAGCTTTACTTTAATACTAAATATTTTGACCACTGTAAGGTCAAAATATACAGATTATCTAGAAGTTAGATGCAAAATGGAAAACTAATTTGTGGCCCACATTTTTCGTTATGAGTTAAATGGGTGCCTCTGTACCAGTACTATATTGCTTTAATTGTGTTGTTTTCTAAAATTGCTATTTTATGTACTGATCAAAATACCTATATGTGTATTGGGTTTTTCACTTGGTTAGCTAAAGAAGATGTAAAAGTATTATCTAAACTCATGTTCATGGTGTATGTGATTTTGAGAAATACATGCTGAATTAAAATAGGAATAGTGCTTTTTATTTTCTGAGTGTTATCTAAAAATGAATTTCGATTTTCACAATTTACTAGAAAAATATCTTATTCTGTAATTCATGTTGACATGATGTAGGGTTTGCATTTTAAAGGGATTTATATTGTTAGGTTAGTTGTTTCTGTAAATCATCTATAATAACATAATAATGCTTCTATACTCATTGCTGTATCTTTTTCTGAAAACACTGACATTAACATCTAATTCTTTATATTTTTTGTTCAAAGCTATGTTTAGCATGACTTTATCTAAAGAACTGATTATATTTTGGGCATTTTACCCCTGCTATGTATAGCTTAGAATTACTATGGCTATCATAAGCCATTTCACCATATCTTCATTTTTTTCCTTAAGAATATGGTCATAGTGGTACATGGCTACAATCCCAGCAACTCGGGGGGCTGAGGCAGAAGGACTGCAAATTCCAGGCCAACCTCAGCAACTTAGTGAGGTCCTAAGTAACTTGGTGAGACTCTGACTCAAAATAAAAAATAAAAAGCACTGGGGATGTGGCTTCTAAGCACAACTAGGTTCAGTCCCCAGTACAAAAAAAAAAAATGTTCGGAGGAATTTGTTGAGTTAATGTGATTAAGACCTTTAGAGGTGAAATAAAAATGGTTAATTGAGGATGGTCAAAATAGCAAAGGTCTCACTTTGATAGATTTTTTTCAAGTACTATAGTATAAATAAATGCATTTAAAGTATAGTAGAATAAATATTTAAAACCTTAGAGTTGTTTAAAATACTTTCTTATTAAACTACAAAGCTATATCCCAATGGTCAAGTATTATGGAAAATGAAGCATTTCCCCTAAAATTTTAGGGCACATTTTAGAAAACAGCACACTTGTTTTATTGGTGGGTGTTTTTAAACTTTAAGGCTCTGTCTTAGTATTTCAAGAACTAGAAAGAAATCTTCGGACACTTTTAAGCCAGGCATTGCCCCAATCTACCCTGTATATGTAGATAAATTAGGAAAAGATTGTTCTCTAGTTTCCCCACACTTTCCATGGATTTTACACTTATCATTTAACTTTGTGGTTTAGGTAAGACAGTAAAAATGTCATTAGCACTGTTCAATGGCAAGAAAACACAGGAGCCACTGTGTGGCAATGCGGTAAGTGTTAAAACTGCGTTTCTTCAAATCTTGATTTATTTTTTTGCTCAAAGTTGTCTGCGCTCAACAAGGCTGATAGTATGGTTAAAACACTCCTAACACTAAACCCAATTCATCTTTTCTCTAGTAGGGACAAAAAATAGTTAATTTCCTTCTACCTAGTGATTTTTCATACATTGCTACTATTGTATATTTCTATAAGATTACTATGAATGTTATCTTCTCTTCATTCAAACAGTTCTTTGTAGAATCATAGCATGCAAGTTTTATTTTTGAACTTGTCATTTATTTTCAGTACTTATTTGGATGTAATCCTGGAAAAACTCTTCAATTTTTTAACTTTTATGGACTGGTGACTCTCAAGGTAAATGATGAGCCAAGCATGTAGTGCACACCTGTAATTCCAGTGGCTCCGGAAGCTGAGGCAGGAGGATCACAGGTTCAAAGCCAGTATCAACAATTTAGTGAGGCTGTAAGCAACCTAGTGAGACCCTGTCTTAAAATAAAAAATAAAAAGGACTGGGGATGAGGCTCAATGGTTAAGCGCCCTTGGGGGTTCAATCCCTGGTACCAAAAAAAAAAATTTGTAATGAGATTTGTAATGAGAGACTAGAATAACGTGAGAATCACGTATACACACACACACACACACACACACACACACACACACACACATACACATATATATATACATATATATACACATATATACACATATATACATATACACGTATATACATACACACACACATATATTGGTGATCTGTAGCAATCTTCAGGTATTGAACTGGGGGGGTTTAAACACCAAAACCTACTCCCACTGTTGTTCATCTGGTGGTCACAGTGATTCTCACGTTATTCTAGTCTCTCATTACAAATCTGGCTCACTAGGCATATGCATGCTTCAGATATTTTTTCTAGCATGAAGGCAAATGTTTTTTCTAGCATAAAGACAATGCATACCTGTTGTAGAACAATTGAAAAATGCAGAGAGTGGTAAGTGAGAAAATAAAAATGAGTCCTTATTTCTGTCACTCAGGGACACCACTGCTAATGTTCTGTTGTATGTTCTTCCATTCTTTTTCTGTGAATATGTTTTCTTAAAATTTTGTCTTTCCCCTTGCTTATTATTATGTAATCATAATGACCTGATAATCATAAAAGTTAACTTTTAAGATTTAATCAATTACTATTCATTTCAGTATAAATTATGGAAAATAGAAGCAAAAGAAGATAAAATTGCTTGAGTTTTACCCTCATGAATAGCTTCTATTGAAGTCTGGTTTATACTTTTCTGTTAATTTTTCTAGGAAGACAACTTTCTTTCTCAAAGTAAGAAATGTGATTGCCCTGTTCGCCCAAGTAGCCGATCCTGCAGGGCTGTTCATCTGGCTTTCACCAGCGCCCTTTCTTTGGGCTGAAGATGGCATTGGTACTGGATGTTGTCCAGCTGTGGAGTTCTCATACCTGCCTCATCACACTTTCATTCTGAATGCAGATGTGTCCAGTCTATACTGTTTCAGAACTGGACCATATGGGGAGCCATACTCTTCCATAAAGAAGGAACCACCCAGAAAGCTGCTCTGCAGTGAGAATGAAGAGTGACTCAGACCTGCAAGGGGACAAGGGAGAGTAGTTTTCCATTTCTGATAGGAAGTACTGTTCATCTTCCTCTCATCCCATTATTCTATTATCACATTGACCTCCTTCCTCTCTCACCGGTCTTGAGTTGTTTTCCTATTAGTTTCAGCTACAGGATCTTAGTTAACACAATGGTTTGTTACCTTTTTTCAGCCACTATATATAATGAATATCTTTTCATTTTTCTGAGTAATTTCCATAACATTTAGTAACCATATAGCTATCAAAACCTTGTTATTCCCTTACATTCTAAGTTTTTTAAAAAATTGTGATTTTTAAAGGAATATATTGTTGCTAAGTTTTAGGGCCCAGGCTTTTGTTCTTTCCTTAGGAAAACTCACTGTATCAAGGTATGTATATTTTTAAACACCTTTGACGTGCATTGCCAAATTGCTCTCTAGAAAAATTCTATTAACCTATGCCTCCATCAGCTGTGTCCAAAAGGGCCTCTTTCTCTACAACCTTGCTAATGTTGGATGTTCTTTTCCAAAAAGCCTCTTATGCCAGTAAGTTTTAAAAGTTTTTTTTTTTTTTTTTTTTTTTTTTTTTTAGTCATAGATGGACACAATGCCTCTATTTTATTTATTTATTTTTATGTGGTGCTTAGGATGGAACCCAGTGCCTCACACATGCCAGGCAAGTGCTCTACCACTGAGCCACAGCCCCAGCCCTTCCAGTAACTTTTAACCAATAATCAGGAGGTCTGTTTTCTGAGCATTCTGGTTTCCCATGCTGTGATCTCACCCAATGCTACCTATTTGCTTTGGTTCTGCTAAATAGGAATAACTGTATATTCTGCTTTGACAGAGACCTCTTCTACTTTGTGTAAAGCTCTAAGGTAAAGATGATTAGTTGAATCCTTTAATATAACAGGATGGGAAAAGAAATGGTGGCCTCAAGTAGTCAGTCCACTGAGTGTCTCCGGGTAAACAAGTTATGTTACCCTTCACAAAATGTAATTTCTTAAAGTAACTCAAAATGATATTAGTCTGGGCAGACAGGATTCTTTGAATTTTCTTCTAATAATGATGACTTACTACATATTAGAGACTACACTAAATGCCTTGCATACATTACAATCCTCTCACCAAATCTATGATGTAATTTCCATAATTGGTCATTTTCATAGAGGTCCAGGAGATTACCTCAAGGTCACTCAGTGAGTGACTGTGGTGAGGGGCTAGGTAAGGGCAGCTGGAACAACCAGGCCCCCTGACTCCTTCCAAGTGGGGACTGCTTCTGTTCCTCAGTGCCACTTTTTTCTCTGTGTTCCCTCCCATTCTTCCACATTTCCAGTAATCTGGGCCCATTCTTTAGGGACAGAAGATACTAGGGAAAAAATGACAGTATGTTGTTGTTGAAGTCTCCAGATCAAAGGCTAGCCCCCTGGTCTGTAGGTGAGTCCCTGGTTCCTGCTCTTCAAGTGTTTGTATACTAAATGGTCTCTAATATTTTTGTTTGGAGAAACTTTAATAGTGAACAAATCCTTAATTATTAGGTTAAATATGCTTCCTATGTGATCATGTAGGTGCTAATCCTGGATGAGAGATTATGTATACTAAAAAAATAATAAAAACTATGAAAGTCTATCACTTGTTTTGCCAATGTCAAGTAGCTGATTAATTTTAGTGTCCGTTGTCAGGATTGAGCCGAATCATCACCGATGAATTGAAAGCTATGTTGTTATCTTCAAAAGTACGAGGATGTACTAGGTTATGCTCTGAGGGGAAGGAAAGAGCAGTGTTTTCCTCAGTTGTGATGTGGTGGTGTGGCCTTTTTGAAGTTACATTTGAAATCTTCGTTTGCCACACGAAGGTACTGGTCTTTCCCGGGAATGTGTATTGGCTTCTTGTCCTGCTCATTCTGGGTAGAAGAAATGTAACTTGGCAGCTTGATGTTAAACCTGTGTTTGAACTTTGCTACTTATTAGCTTTCTTACCTGGGGCAAGCGACTTAACTAATGTCAGTTAAATGACAGTTACTTATCTCTAAAATGAGGATTTTCTACCTTCTAGGGTTTGATGAATAAATGAATTGTAGCAAGTGTTTACCGTAACACCTGCATGCGGAAAGTGCACAATAACCAAAGCACACTATCGTTTCTCTACGGGTCTTGATGAATCCCTAATCCCTGTCTCTGAGTGGGTCTTCTCTCCAGTCTATTCCCCACTCACACAAGACTTCTCCAGGGGCAGCCTGCAGGGACCCTCCCCAATGCTTCACTATCCCTGTTCCTTCTGGATCCTTCCACTTAGAGCCTACATTAAACCCCTGACAGTCATCCTAGACTCCTTCCCCCTCCCCCCTCCTCCCTGCTTCTGATCAGTCCCTAGGCTGTCCATTCTTACGCTCTAACATCTCTAATTCATCCTTTGTCACTGCCTTAATTGGCTTGCTGCCCCTGTAAATAAATTATAGGTGTCTCCCCCAAACATGGGCACTGTAGGGACTGCTTACCTGTAGGTGTTAGATTTTTGTAGGATGTTTGACCATACAAAGCCAAAGAGTTGCTAATTAATAGCTACATGTTATTTGATTGACTTTTCTTTCCCATATGGTTTTGGTTTTTCTACTTCCTCTATTTGTGTCTTTATCTGTATCCTGTGTACCTAAGCAAAATTAGCAGTTCACATCTTGAAGACTTATTTTGCAGAACTCCTTGGGGTAAGGAGAGGAAGCTGCAAGGAAGGAGATAGCAGGGGCAGCAATGGGAGGCCTCACCAATGACTAAGCGGCTGCGATGGGCCTGGGAAATTGTAATTATTGGGTTTTTCTGCTTTGAAGAGTATCCTGTGTTTTTTTTCGATGCCTTTATCCTTTAGTGTTTGAGTTGAAAAGGTATTGATTTATTTGAAACTGCTGAAATAAGGCCTGCATAAAAGAACTGTCCAGGTTAATACTGTTCTTAAATGTTTTTTGTTAGGCAAAGAATTTAAGGGGATCTAAGAGTAAGTTGAATGTGTGTTCCAAGAAGATCTGTCATAGAAATTTGAGTAGCAAAATTGCTGGGTAAAAACTAAGGATGGAAAGAAAGCACGTGGGAGGATTCCCCAGCCTCTTCTGAAATTTAAGCCAGGGTCCTTTCTCTTGAGGATTAACTTTTGAGAAAGCTTCAGCTAATTCCCAGTTTTGCTCGCGTTATTCAGATCATGATTTCGTTTGGAAAACTTTTTCTTTATTGAGGAGGATGACTTTGCCAGCTTCTAATTATGATTTCTATTAGAAACCTGGCACTTGTCATGTATGTTTAGAAACCAAAGCATAAATGTACTTTCAGCTGTCACAGGCTGTAGGCCAGGGGAAGAAATAGCCATTTGTGTTTATTCTATCAGACAGTAAGTGCTTCATGTGGGCTATGGAGAGCTGAATATGTTTATGAAAAGGGTATTTAGTATCATCATTGAATTTATAAATTAGAAATCAAAGTGTTCTGGGTTTTTGGGTGAGGCCTCTTATATACAGGATTACCTTTGGGAAATGTGGATTTAGAATAACTCTATAGGATTGGTACTTTTGGTGGAAGAGGAGAATGTGTCTTTCAGTTAACTTTTTCCCTGTCACAAATGTAAAGAAATATTTGGAAGCATTTTCCTATCTCATAGCTTTAAGATGTTGGTGTAGTACATGAGATGTTTTTTTCCTATTTAAAATTATGTTGATGCTTCTCCAGGGAAGAATTATATACTTCTCTTGAAGTTAAAGATAGCCTGTGGTAGGGATATTAGTAATAGAATAGTTGAAAATACCTGAATGTCTTTTTTCCTATCAGAAATATTACAATATGTGTTTAAAATAAAGTTTGACTAGTAGGTACTGTCTTGATCAAATAACACACATCATATTGAAGCCAATATATTTAGAAAGAATGAGTCTGCAAAATCTTATTTTAATGTCAGATCTGAGGAGGGCAGGGGAGCACATTGTGAAAATACATATGCACAGGAACCTAATCAATGCTAGACAAACAATGTATTACTTTACATTATAGTAGGATAACCACAAATTTGAAGGCTCAAATTGAGTCCATCAGCTGTAAATACAATTTTATATTTGGCTCAAGTGGCTGTTGAATATCAAGTGGTGCCAAGTTCCTCCATAGCACCTAATGACTCCCTCAATCTTGGAAGGAGTTTCACCACAGTCTCAGAAGAAATCCCAGTCGTCCCTTTAACTCTTTTGGCCCTTGGGAGTCATTGCTACCTACACACAGATGTAGGCCAGGGATTCCCAGTGGCCACATGTTATTGCACAGAGAGGTCTGTTCTAAGCCAGACTCTTATGGCTAAGAAGGTGTGAGATTAGCCCTTAAATAGTGGTCTAGCATTAACATGGTCTATAAAAGCACATTAAGAAATAGCTCCTTAGTGATTATGTACCAGCTACTAGTTATCACACTAACAGAAAAGGCAATACGGCAGCTTCACATTTCACATGAAAGACTAGCATTAACTGGGCCTGGCTTGCTGGCTTCACTTTCATATAAATATAGTGATTATTTTAATTTAGACCCAGGAGAAAATGATTTCATACCAGTCTTTTGTTCACATAAGACTTGTGTAGCATTAAAATTGTTATGGGCTAATGACTTGGCCATGAAGGCAAACATGTGTAACTCTCCTTTGCCAAAACAGAAACGTCCCTGTTTTGACTCCTGTCCAGTTTCCAAAAAAACAAAACATACATACACTTTTGTTATTGCACATCTTTCACACAAACTTGTGTATGTATAATATATATATATATATACTTTTTAAATATGCTACACATAAAAAAAGACTATGGCACTTTACAGAATACATGTTTAACAAAGATCATTACACCACAGATGTTTGAAACTATACAAAAACCCTTACACAATTAATGTAACATTGTTGAATTAGCACACAGGTTTAAAGAATCCACAAACTCTAAGGCAAATATTTCTGCCTTAGAGTTCACTGAGAAGCCCAGACCATGACAGAACTTTAAGCACAAATGCAGGCAAAATAAATTAAGACTTTTCTGGTAGTAGTAATGGTCCTATTTATTAGAAAAATGTGTGGGTCTACAAGTGGTTTTTTTAAAGAGCCATGCAGAAGAGTCTTGATCTAGAAAGCCTGATTTTAAATGGTCCTTTCATCCTGGAGTCAGTCTAAAGGATTAAAGGTTTAAAAGACCCACATTATCTTTTTACTGTTTCTAGTAGAAAATTCAGCCTCTGCTCTGTTGTAGGAAGTCAGTTTTCAGGTAGTTTTTAGTGGCTTAGGGTTTTGTTTGTGTATGTGCCTTTTTATAACATTCAAATTAACCAAATAAACACTATCAAGTGACTTTATTCTGGCTGAGAGGTCACATTTTCACTTGTGAATGTTTCCAGGTTGATCTAGGGATAAACCACTACTTTGCCAAAGAGCAGGTGATGGACATGCTCAGAGGCTCTTCTGGGCTTATGATTTGTCTGTAAGCAGGAGACTGAGATTAAAAAATTAGTGTTAGGAAATGGATTCTCTATTTTATAAAGAAAAATAATCTGATAAGTTTAAGAAAGAAATTGTTTTTATCAAGATTTGCCTGATGATGGAAATTGCTTTTAATGATAAGTATTGCCCATATGCTATCAGAGGGCCCTGGTGAGACACTATCAATGCAGTCAGGGACAGGCACCTTCTCCAGTGGCTCCCATAGACTAGTTTCATGTGGCTGGAGAGATGGTTAATGTTTCCTGAGCCTTTACCTAGGTTGCTAGGAGGATTTCTATTTACCCTTCTCTTTGGGGGGTTAAAAAAGAGACCTAGGATTTAAACCTTGCTTACTCTGAACTTTGGTTTGATAAATTCATTAAAACCTGGTTCCACACTTCTCACCTCTCCTACCCTTAAGACTTTCATCTGAGATAAGCTGGTTTCTAGTGTAGGCCAAAGAACAAACAAAACATAATAAAACTTTAGTTGCCCCATTCTGTCTATAAATAAAGCACTTATTTATTCTGTACCAAAGCATGGTTACAGACTTATATGGCTTTAACATGATTCACCAGGGCAAGGCTGTAAAATCTAAGTCAGGGTTGTACACTTGGTGGTACTTAGCACACACTAACTTGCCAGAAGAAGGTGCCTAGTGACTATTTGTTAAAATTTCAAAACAACCCTCAAGTGAGCAATTAATAAACCCACAGAGATCAACACTTTAATCTTTCCTCAAATCTGGCAGGTTCACCCCACTTCCTTCAGTTGCTAAGGGTGTTTCCGTATCATTCTGCAATTCCTGAAGCTCACATGATGCCAGACCAGGTTGTTTCTGGCTACTTGGGTCATTTTGATTCACTCTTCCTGAATCAATTATATTGGTAATTTAAGGAAACTAGATGGAAAGCTGAATCCTTTTTAATAGTGGTGCTTGACTGTTTTTGTAAACAAGTGTAGGCAGGTGCGATGAGCTTGGTTTAGCTCCTGTTTTGCATTAACTTTCTACTCTTTTCATAAAGTCTTTGATGCAGCTCTTCAGTTGCAGCAGTTTAATGTTATTTCAGTCTGCTTTCAGGATCAACACCGGCATCTAGAAAAACGTAACTCTAGTGACTAGCTCCTTTTTTTCTGCCAAGAATGCCATTCTGCTGCTGACTATAAGGTCACCAAAGAGAAAAGTCTCCCTGAAATGCTGAGGTTCCTGCTGTCCCTCCCAGTGAACATCTGAATGAGCCACAGCTGGTTTGGAGACCACTGTCCCCGAAAGGGGAAAACAGAGTAACGTTTTCCTTTGGCATTCAAAGCACAACCCTAATCCTGGGAGAAAACTGTGATGTGTGGGGGAAGAGAAGACCGGGCCAGTCTAGGCCTAGCCTGGCTGCTGAGAAGAGGAAAGGATCTGTCTTCAACTAGCAAGGTTTTGCAGTTTTAGTCTCATGATGGTACAGGTCCTTAATCTTTCTTTATTTAAAAGTTTCTAAAATCTTAGCATGACAGTTCAGTTAATCCACCTGACCCCAAATTTAGCCTAGAATTAAGTTCTACAGCAAGATTCCACACTATCCCTGCTGACTCCTTTGGTCAGTGAGGCAAGAGACAGCGTCTTGCTGCGTCCTTTAGCACACATCCTAACCCCAGTAAGTCTGTAGACTTCCTTTTAGTCTTCAATTGAGACAACTTGAAAGAACTACGATGAAAACCAAAACACCAACCCTGGACCTCATTCTCAGGCAGATGCTCACAGGTATGCAGCTTTGAGGCACCAATGTGCCTCAAAACAGCCTGTAGAGCTGGCCAGCAGTCTCCTCTGTTATCAGAGAAATCAGATGCCTTAATGATTCAGATCATTATCCTTCATTGAGCCCTGGGGGAGGTGGAGTCTGACAGGACTCCTGGACCACAGTCAGGCTTCGTATACTATTTTCATGTTCCATCCCTTGCACTTTGCACTGCAGCCCTCATGTCCAGTAACTGCTCAACCAGACGGTGCTAAAGCCTGGGGAATGTGGCTTTGTTAGGTAAAGGCTAGTTCTCCACTTGATTCAAAGGCTGAGGACTGTTTCACAACATTACACAAGAAAGAAAATGGCATTCATGTCTCTTCCAAACTAAAGGAGGCAGATAAGGTTTTTCCCCTCTTCAATTTCTTCCTGTACTTTGTCACTGGAAGTTGCAATTTCTGCTTGTGCGGAGAAGACAGCACAGATGAAGGTGAGGACTGTGCCACCAATGGCTGTATAAAAGGCCCAGCCCAAGGAGCAGTCTCCAGGTTTGTAGGCAGATGCATAGTGTCCACAGTAGTCTATGGCTTTCTGGCAACCCCAACCAGCAGGGTAGAGTATCAAACCAAGGATAAGGAATAGGCCTGCAGGAGAGAAGAGAAAACAGGTGAAGTTCCCATGGCTCTACAACCTACAGATCTGCTGTAACAGTTACTTGATTTGCTTGCTTTTGGCCGTGGCATCCATTCTGGAGTAGAAAGTGACAGTGACGGTTTATGTAACTCATCTGACCTGAGCAGGAAATATCACTTTATTAGCAACATTTTCAGCCACTTTTGTACATGTTGGAACATGGATTCATTAATACTCTCTTCTAGAAAAGCAAATTACCTTGTTACCATGTCTTTGCACAAGGCTACTACAGTGAGCATTTCCTTTTCTTCCAGTGCAGACACTGGCAAACTAAGCCCTGAGGACAAATGTGCTTTATAAATAAAGTTTTATTGGTACACAGGCATGTCCATTCATTTATGGGCTGCCTATAACTGCTTTAATGCTGGAACAACACAGCTAAGTAGTTCCTATAGGCCACATGGCCTACAAACCCCCAAATATTTACAATGTGGCTTTTTGTAGAAAAGAGTCTGCCAACCTTGGTCTAATGGAATTCACACAGAACCATCTGATCCCAACCTTGGTTAAACACAAGAGACAGAAGCCTTGAAGGAAACCAGATCTTAACCTGATTGTTGGTGCTTCCAACATGCCCACAAGGAGTGTTTGCTAGTATTTGTCGATAACCAATTGCACGCCAGGAGCAGATATTTTTCACATAAATTTAGAAACAAATTGTAAATCTTATAAGAGTTTTCTATCTGGATGCTTTTAAGCAAACCCGGCTTTGAGTAGACACTAAAATTATGCCTCCATTTTGTTGCCCGCCATCATCAGGTCACAGTAAGCACCTGTTTCTATTCCTCGCAGCTTTACTGCTCACTGAACAAGTGGAATGCAGCAATTTTAGGCTGCTCTTCCTGCCTGATCTCACCAGAGCTAGGAGGAGGGAGAGGCAACTAAGCTACAGATCCTCACTTGCAGATACCAGCAATGCACTTGTGGAAGTCGGACAGTGGATGCCTGGCTTGCCTCACCCTTGGCCTGGCACTGGCCACCACTCACTAGCAGAAGGCTCTCATAACCAGGGTCCCAAATTTTAACCAACACTTCTGGTACAAAGTGTTATTTAGAGGTCTTGTTTGTTTGTTTGTTTGTTTGCATGATGTTATCAGAGAGGGATGGCTTTACTATGTGGGGCAGGAAAAAATTCTCTGTAAAATGACACAAGATTGCTAAATCAACCAAAAAAATCCTGTCATTCATAGATCTTGGAACATCAATTTTATCCTTGTAAAGAAATCTTAGATTGCTATTCTGTTTCTTTTCCTACCTTAACTGAAATGCTCTGGTCTCATAATACCAAAGCTTTTAGATCATTTAGAAACTTCCCCACCCAGAGAACATGATTGGATTTGTGGCAGTATGAGTTTTTTTGTCGTTTTTACAGTGTTGGAGACTGAACCCAGGGCCTCGTGTATACTAGGCAAGTGTTCTACCACTGAGCTAGACCTCCAGCCCTTTTAATTTTGAGGCAAGTTCTCACCAAGTTGCCCAGGCTGGCCTCAAACTTTCAAGCCCCCTGCCTCAGTCTTCTGAGTAGCTGGAATTATAGGTGCAATTAAGAGGTTTGCAGGAAGACTTGGGACAGAGTTTCAAGCCACAGGTCACAACTTTCATAGCTGTCCTCATCCTTGGACGAAGTCTTCTTACCCAGTTGGGCAGCTCAATACTACAGTGGTTTGGGGTCTGATTGTCCTGACTTTATCTTGCTGTTCCACTCAGAGGACCTCAGGGGATTTTCTAGCAGGGGTGGACCAAAGGTGCACACTGGGTGGTTCACAAGGAAGTCTTTCTAGTCCTGTAGCCCTTGACTGCTTTCTCCACAGGTCTGGACACTGGAGCCAAGGAGGTAGTGGCTGGAGTTAGGGAAGTGCAGGGTGCCACTAAGCTGCAGAGGAATAGCAGCAGGAGACGACAGAGAGAGGGGCTGTTGGAAATGAAAGGAAGCCAGGAAGACTCAGTTCTCTGGGTTATGGAAGTGCAGAGCCAGCAGACTTGGTGTGGGTATCTGCAGTGAAGTCAGAGGCTGGCTTGCAAGCATGCACCAGGGGAGTTCCTAGAGACTAGAGTGCGAGCCTGACAGCACGAGACAAGAACAGTGTCATGAGGTCACAGCAGAGGCTTGCTGCATCAGAGTGGGTCAGGTGGCTGCCAAGAGCTCTGACTTCGGAGTAAGACAAGGTTTGAATCTACAGGCCGTCTTCTAGGAACAGGGTGATCTAAGAAAAGTTTCTTAACCTGATTCCTTACCTGGAAAATGGACTCATCCTTCATGCCTGAGGTGTTTGTGAACTTTAAAGCCTGTGAAGAGTACTTTCTACAATCATAACAAAGTTGGAACACAGACCAGCAGCCTGACAAGAAGTTAAAGCCTTTGACAGACCTCTCCCATCTCTGAGCACAAAGTCTACCCATCGATAATAAGCAGATTTGCTTAGTTTTGAGGGCATATTTTGAAAGGTATAATAATTTGGGAAGATAGAAGGATACCAGGCTGTAACTTTGCATCTTTGAAAGAATAAACTTTTCTCCATCTGAATAGAAGTTTATTCAGCAGGGAAATCTAAAATGATTTAACTGAGTCTTAAATATTTCTAAGAACCCCAGTTAATCCTGTCTGCATCCCACTTTGTCTCCTAGGAAGCTTCACCCCAGGTACAATGAGATCTTGATAGTGTCTTCCTTCAAGGTCCTAGGTGACTACCATGAGAACCTGGACATACCACCACTGGGTCTTCTATCAAATGTCTACCCAGGCAGGACTCAAAGGCAGCCTTGTGCAGACAACCTCTGTCCTAAGGTTCTAAATGCAGGCTGTGGGTAAGGGTGCTACTTTTCCCTTTAAAAGACCGAAGTGTTTACATTTTGTAGCTTCAATTAAGAATTAATTGCACAGTTCATTTGTATTGTGACTTAAATGTAAAATGAACGTATTTTAAAATATTAGGGACAGATGACAGAAAGCATGGAGTTCACGATCACATCCCAGCCCTGCCACACTGTGCTAGGTTCTGGCTGGTTGTAGGACATATGCAATACCATAACGTGGCCATCTTGGATTCTACTTCCTGTTAGGAAGCAGATTAGTTTAAAATAATAGAATACTTCCCCTAATCATAATGGACACACTTTAGTAGCCTGTTGAGCCCAGCCAGGACACTGACCTCCCTTAGGCATTTGTTCCCTTTTCTAGGAGCACAGATGGGGTACCTTGGGTGCGTTGGTCATCTCAGAAGCTTATGGCTGCCATATTGCCTTAATCAGTTTGTGACTGAAGACAGCAGGGAGACCTTATTACAGAAGGGTGTCATGCTTGAGTTTGTCAAAAGCCTCAGCTTGAATATAAACCCACAGGAAAGTCCACATGGATGGGTGATAAAAAGCAGGCTATGGAGCATCGCTCTAGGGAATGTGAAGTGTGTGGCAACCACATGCCCCCCGGGGCAGCCAGTCTAGATAGTCATGTGCCTCAGCAGCTTCGCCACAGTTGGTGGGAGAAAGCAGCCTGTCCACTCTGCCCTGTCGGGTGGGCCTCTGCTCCCAGCACTCATCAGAGCTGTCATCAACAAGCCAGTACCAGGAAAACGCAGGAATTCAGACTGACTGGGAGACAAAACAGTCGGCCTTTGGTAAGCAAGAAAATAAGAAAAAAAAAAATTTTTTTTTTAAATCACATATTATTTCTCTGTGTATTTATATAAAGCTTCCTCTACCAAGGAATTTCAGAAAGACCAGTGATTCAGGTGGCCCTCTTAGGTGACTGCACACTCAGCCTTCCCCTCAGGAAGCCCCGAACAGGGAAGCACAGTCATTCATCTCAGCCCAGCCTGGCCCTGGGTCTCCACTGTTCTCAGACTGAAAGCAGCTTCCCTGGGGCCTGGGCAGGTGCCCCGTGGTTGGGTGTGTCTGGGGTGAGGTGTTGGAGAAGGCAACAGAGAGTAGGCTGTGGGCATTTGCTTTCTTCTGACTGGCACCTCAACCCGGTGCCTGCCTGAGATACAGCAGGCCCAGCTGGGAAGGGGAAAAATGCAGGGAGGGATACTGTCTGGAAGCTCAAGGACAACAGGCTCACACAGAAAGAACCCTAAGTGACCTGGAGAGCTGGTAACCGTGCTGTGGCTCAGCTTGACAGTACGTGTCCTAGGTGCTACTGTGTTCTTAATCTGAAAGGACGTCCTCCTCCCTGTTAACATCTCTTGCTAAAAGCCTCTGGGTTCACTTTACCAAGGTGGCAAGAAGTTGCCAGCCTCTGCTGATCCTGGGGTCACCTAGGGCATGATTCAACCTTATTGGTGGAGTAAAACCAAACCTTATTGGTTTGGGTTTACTTCAGGTAACTAGCCGATGGGCGCCATGTAGGCAGGAACTGTGCACTAGTGCTGCCTCCCCAGTGCTCATGACAGAAGGCGCTGACACCAAATGAAACAGAGTTCAGCTTTCTTACCAACAATCAGCACTGACTGGGGAAAGACCAGCCATAAAATCATCTTAGGTAGCTTCCTTACCACTGCCTGCAATCAAATGGCAGGCTAGCAAATGCAAGCTTTAATCAAACCCCTGGAGTGGGGAGAAAACTCTTCAGAGTCCTGTCAGTCCTCAAGCTTGGGAAGACCAGACACTGTCGAATACAATGTGCAGTGTGTCACTTGGTCTGAAGATGGGCCACTCAAGCCTTAGGGGTATGGGGAGCTAAGAACAGGAGCTGGGTCTCAGCCTCAGCTCTTCTAGGAGAGAGAGGGAAAGCTGACAGCTCCCACAGCCTTTCCCTGGCTTTCTGTCACCTGCTCCTCCCCTCCAGATCAATCACACAATTGTCACACTCTCTATCTCTGGTCAAAGAACAGGACTTGAGGCTTCTTATCTTATGGATCATCTACTGTTTACACAGAAGCAGGTTATTTTCCCACCCGGAAAGTGAGCTCTCTAAGCCAGCTCCTGTTCTATGGAATAACTGTCTGAGCAAGTGAGTCTTCAGACACTGCACCCCTCCTTCCTCCTCACACAGGCCTCCAGACTAAATATTACAACTGTCTAGACCTCAGTTTACAAAGGAAATTTTCTAAGGATGGGAACAAAAGATGGCCATCTGTCCCAGCTACCTGTGGAGAAGCCACAGTGCAGTGCTGAGGACCCCCACTGAGTCATTCTACAGCTGTGAAGCACCCCGGTGTCTGCAGAGCAAGTGCCCGGCAGACCACTGAGCGGGCAAAGAAGCGCTGAGTGAATGTGGTTCTAGGAAGTAATTTTGGAGGAGCCCACTGAGTGTCCACAAGTTCCTTGTCCTGTTGCACACATCCGTGAGTGGCCACAGGAAGGTTAGGGGAGCGGGACATTGTCGGGTTTCTTTCAGACTAGTGATGCTCAAGGATTAGGTCACACCGCGTACATCGCCATTCCCTGAAAAAGTCCTCCTACTCATGCTGACCCGTTGGGTTCTCCTCCACCTGGAAATATCCCCCCTCATCCCAGTCCAAACGTCACTGCTATGAGAAACACTGGTCACTCTGTAATTCTGGGCCCATCTGTAGAGCCAGCTCAGTTCACTGCAGCACAGTACCAAAGAGGACACTCTGGGTCCTTCCACCCAGGTAATCATCCTCTAAGATGTACCCAGCAAACCAGACAAGTATGTGACTGGACTTCTGTATCCATCCCCATTCTGGGACACAGCTCAGAAACCATTTTAAGCTTGTTAAGCTTTGACACCTTAATAATGTCATCAAGTTCAATGAGTACTGATGCATTAGATAAACAGAAAACTAAGGACAGTTATTCTTGCATAGATCTTTGAACATTTGCCAGTGTTCTGGCTCTGAATGGGAATCCATACTGGCTTTTCCTCCTCAGTATTCTTTGCTGTTCTTCCTTACCTTCCCAGTCTCCAGACTCTGTGTGCCAAGGCTCAGTCCTTGGCCCTCTTGCATGTCTACATTCCTTATATTGATCACATGGGATCCTGTAGCTTTAAACACTATCTCATGCTACTGTCTCCTAAATTCTCATTGCTTGGACTCTAGATTTGCATGTCTAACTGCCTACTTGACCGACCCTTAGATTCTTAACAAGGTACTTGAAAATTATGTTCAAACCTGGACTTTCGCCTTCTGCTCTTCACCCCATCGACCTCATCTCAGCCAGTGGGCAATCAATTCTCACACCAGCTCAGGTCAGAAACCTTGGTATCACCTTTGACTCCTCTCCTTCTCATAAAGCCCACATGAGCTATCAGCAGCACTGACTGGCCTTCATTGTAGCTGTTCCCATGGCCTGGAATGTGCCTTCTCCTGATTATTCATATGGCTGGTTTCTTTCTCTCCTCCAAGGTTTTGATGATCTCCTGGTTAATCCCACCCTGACTACCTAACTTCAAACCCTGCACTCCCTCTCACCACTCCAGCACAGCTGCCTCTGCTGGAGCCACACCTTCTTACCCAAACAGACAATTCACTTATACGGTTTAGTCTGTCCCAGCATCTTGAATGTAAATTCCATGAGGATAGAGAACTTTGTGCAGTCTATTCTTTGTGTCCCAATTACCTCGAAAAATGTCCCATGTGTAGTATGTGCATAGTAAATAACTGTTGATTGAATAATCGAATGAAAAGCTAGAGTGATTACAATTATAGTACATTTGTAAGTCAAGCCACTGTAAAAGTTCTTGCCAAGTTTTCAGAATAGTTGGAAGAAAAGCTTCAGTAGATAACATGAATCCCAGGGGTTGGTAATTTGGGCAAAGAGAACACCAGCCACGCTGTTACTACTGAAACACGTGTAGGGGCCAAACCATGGGCCTGGCTTCTTAACTGCTGCTCTGAAAACCTCCTCCTGCCTTCTTTGTTGGGAGACACATAGAAAAAGGTAGGAAGTGGATTAAGCGTAATAAATTTTCAGTTATCTAGGGACCAGCCTGACTTCAGTCATAAAACTGAAATTGCTTCCACATATGCCTGGCTGTGGTGAGGACAGCGGAAGAGGCGGACTGTGGCTGACTTGTAACGGGCCAGAGTGCTGCTGGGAGGGAAGCAGGGTGCAGGGACAGCTGAAGAACACAGGAGAATGGCAGGTGAGGGAAGGCAAAAGGATGCACAGGCAAGTGGGGAGCGAGCTGGACCGGGCCAGCGGCAAGAGAGGCAAGGTGGTCTCGGAAGCACGGTGAGTGTGGGGAAGAGGAAGGCCAGCGGTGGAGCACCAGCACTGAGGGCACGCAGGGCACGCAGAGCACGCATGCTGTCCCGCAGCCCAGGAAAAGGCCCATTCCTATCAGCAGCCCTGAGGACAATTCACCAGAAAGACTCGGGGCAGGGGCAGGTTTTCCTGTTTCCAGTAGAATAACCTGTTCAGTGATGTAACTAAATCTGGGGCCACCTGATCACACATGTGATACAGTAAACATTCCTATGCAACTAGTTGCCATTTACCTACATGCTTCCCTCTCTTTTCTATCTAATTTTTTAAATTTGGTGACTCTTTCATGCTGACAGCTGGAAGTCATTTTGAAGTCCCTAACAGCAATCTGTGGGGCATCAACTGTTAGTAGGTGGGGACATTTTCACAATATCTCGAGGCAAAATGTCAGATACCATAAAGACAATGAGGAGGACACACCACATCCTACCACATCTGGCCCCCTATCCACTAAATTGACCATCAAGTTGTTATCGTCCCAAAGAGTATGGTGTGGCCCTGTGTGCTTCCCAGGTGCAGGGATTTGGGAAACATTCTGCAGCAATGATCCTCAGTCACCAAGACAAGGCTCAGTAGGTTCCCCATACTCTGTGGTAGACACAGAAGACAAGACACACATGATATGATTTAGAAAGAAATTTCACAGGTAAAAACTTTAAATAAAAATTACAAGTAAGCCGGGCGCGGTGGTGCATGCCTGTAATCCCAGCAGCTCAGGAGGCTGAGGCAGGCGGATGGAGAGTTCAAAGCCAGCCTCAGCAATGGTGAGGCCCTAAGCAACTCAGTGAGACCCTGTCTCTAAATAAAATACAAAATAGGGCTGGGGATGTGGCTGAGTGTTCGAGTGCTCCTGATTTTAATCCCCAGCACACACACCCTCCCAAAAAATAAAAATTGCAAGTAAATGGTTAGCTAACACTTGGAAGGTCAACAGTTTTTATTTCGCTAATAAGAGGACACTGAAAATAACCATTATCCCCTCTCAATGTTTCATAAGAGAATATTTTACCAAAAGGATGTGATCTGAAAATAAAAACAGTTCTTTAAATTGAATATATCTCATTCTGTGATCTCTTACTACACTTGCCTCATTTTTGCTGTGGACCAGTAGGCATCTCAGCAGAGTAGGCCAGCACTTGTTCAAGGCTGCAACTATCGGCCGAGGTGCCCTTCTGGGGAAGAGGGTTGTCTGGGTTACGATGGGGACATCTTTCTGAGAAGC
The DNA here is from genome assembly GCF_902686445.1 of Sciurus carolinensis. Classification (NCBI taxonomy): domain Eukaryota; kingdom Metazoa; phylum Chordata; class Mammalia; order Rodentia; family Sciuridae; genus Sciurus; species Sciurus carolinensis. The sequence continues at coordinate 64,280,403 of NC_062218.1, forward strand.
CTATTACTGTGCAAATACCAAGATAAAGGGTATGGAAGTTCTTTTGGAGTTTTCTGTCTCCTTGGAGTTTTAGCTGCAAATTCCACTCATTTTAAAAGTTTGAAGAATTTATGGACAAGCTAGACTAGGGCCCAACTTGGCCATTTAGTCATCTGCTTCAAGAGCCAGATCAGGAATGAGAGGTCCAAGGGTTCAGCAGCAATGAAAAGGGTTTTCAGCTGATGAGTATCTTGTCTTTCATGTCAGCTCAGTGCACGATTAATCATAATATTAGAGCTTTCTGTAAGATTTTCTGAGGGAAAGGAGAGAAAAAGGGAAGGAGCTGGTTCATACTTGCAGGTGTTAATATTTAAAAAAAAAAAAAAAAAAGCTTGCATTAATGCTTATGCCATCTCCCCAGAGAAATCAGTATGTTACTATAAACACTTACATGGTATAATTGGCAAGCAAAATACTCTCTGGGGTGGGGGTGGAGACAGGATGACAGAGCTGCTTAAATAGAATTCTCTGGATGACAGAGCATAGTTATCATAAAAGGACCCATAACCCAGGCTCCCGGAGGAAGTTTCTGTTATAATTACTCAAAATTAATGGTTATCAATTAAGGATCATGTGGTGCCCTCAGGGTGTGTGGAGCACAATCTATAAGATTCAGCTGCAGCTTCTCCTTGCTGCCACCCTAGATCTTTCCCTGCAATGCTGTTTATATGCACATTACCTTGCTGGCGGTTTTTAAGCTTCACTCTAAAATTGCTGAAATGCATTCCGACAAACTAATTTGGTCAGATTATTCCTTCCCAGCGATAGGTGATGAAGCATTATTCCACATTCAGAGTGAGAGCTCCTTGTTAAACTGATTATCTGCAACTAGGAGAACTTTATGAAATATATTCTTGATAAAATTATTCACCTGACATGCAGGATTATGATAGCTCCTGTTTGACAATTCAAAATAAGCTGCCAAAATAAACAGACTACAGTATAACACAATGAAATACACTTCTCATAAAAACTTAGTTACCAAGCTAGAAATTTTCCAGACAATAAGTAAACTTCTTGCCTGAAGTCACTGAGTACAGACAATGTTAAATATTACTCCAAGATCCAGGTGCCATTTTGCCAACAGTAGGTCCCTGCAGGGGCTTCTGTCACTGAACACATAGCCCCTCTGCATCTTGATTTGAAATTACTTCAGGTTGTGGACATGTATTTGTACTGATTCTTAAAGTGTTTCGATATTGGCTTTTCTTAATGTGTATTTTTATATTTAGTCTTAAAAAAGCCAGATTGCTAGCCATTTAATAAAGCTACAGGGAAGACCATATGTAAGTGGACTCATAAATGTGGTTGACTGTGCCACAGCACAGTTCTTTATAAGAGATGTGGATTATTTTAAAGTGGCTTTACTGCTTAGAAGACTGCCACCACTGCCTTCAGCTCCTAAACTGGAAAGCTGAACTGCTGTGTAAATATTAAGAGCCATGCTTAAGTGATTACTTGTTAATGTAACTTGAACATAGATCATCCATGGCTCTGTGATAATTTATGTCAACAATTTAATGGTTACCATGGCAAACCACTTTCCACATTTTATTTGCTCATCCATTGCTATATCTTATTTTTAAGAAAGGTTGCAGTTTCCTTCTAGACCTTATAACTGATTCTTTAAAAATAGACCCAAGGCTCTAGACTCACATTAATAATGCGTGCTTTGTGTATCTGCTTTTAGGAAATGGTTTTTAATCTCATGACATGATTGACCTCTTTATCCCCTTTATACATGATGGCATGTTTTTTGCTTCTTTAGGGTATAGTTCATAAAATGATGACCTTCTTTCTAATAGAGCTTGAAGGCAGACATTCAAGAAATTGTAGACCCAAGTCTTCAAATCTTTGCACTTAACAGGCATCCCAAAACAGCTCCTTGAATTAAAATTTAATTCTGGCCTGCCTTACCATACCATCTCTACATTCTTTACACCAAGGGATTACTGATGAATGTGTCAATGTGTCCTATTGGTGGAATTCTGAAATTGATTCAGACATGGAACTGCTGACCTGATTTCTGGTGGCGGCATCATTTGTCTAGAGGAATCAGGAGTCCCTTTTGGTGACCAGAAGCCTCCAGTGTCTGGCTCTCACTGAGAAGGAAAAGGAGGGCACATCCTTCCACTTTCCTCTGGCCCCTTCTCTGAGGGTATCTTGAAGTTGGGCAACAAAGGTCAAAGAGAAAGCTAGGAGAATCTTTTAGGTGTAAAATTATGGGATGGGACTCTACATGCTTCCTGAACTTCTGGTCTCTTTTCTCTCCTCTTTAGTGACTGGCTGGTCTTTTTGGCCTGGGAGTGAATGCACAGGGAGGGGATTAGTTCAAATGGAGGCTGGGACTAGGTTGGATTGTGGTTATCACCTTGATGCTTAAGGTTACTTTTCTACCTTGTGAAAAAAGAAGAATACCAGTCCTAGATGGTTGTGATGTATTTTGCATGCCCACTCATACTCCCACACCCACTCAGATTCAGGACAAAAGCAGTTCTGCATGCAGCAATGGCAAAAAACATTCACCTGTCTTCTTGGATTCTTACTTTCTTTTTTCATACTGTCCTCCTTCACCCTCAACTATTCTGCTCACTTTCAAGAAAGGTGAGCCTGAACACACAGGTCCTTGGCCACCATGGCAAAGAGCAATTCCCCTGACCACACCCCTCCACCCCTGCCCTAGAGGCCAGGTTCAGCCTACAGCAAACTAGCTGATCAGACTGGTGGGGCAGCTTGCTGAGGCAATCCTGTTGGACTGAGACCCAGATGGACAGACAGATGGCAAGAGGGAGTGTAGGTGTGAGCATCAACAAGCCAAAAGGAGCAAGTAAGCATGGGAGGGAAGACAGGAAGACAGCAGGCAGCCAGGCCCTGAGGCTCATGTGCTAGGCCCACCCCCACGGCAACCCCAGTGGAATAGTCCCAGCCAGCACAAGTGAGCCAAATCCTGAGCTCATTTTAATGGCTTCTGTCCCAAACCTGAGTCACTGGGGATTCCATGCACTTCTAAGAGAGCCCTGCATGCACTTCCAAAAACAAACTGCACTATGCTGTCATGGAAAACCTGGATCTTTGCATTCTACAGTTTCACTATGGATTACATCCAGGTCACAACCTAAGGAAGACAGCTGGCAAAAAAACAACCCCGCTGGCTGATTACCCAGCTTTTGTAATGAATCCCAGAGGGATATGAACCCACGTGTGTTTCTGGCTTTGCCAAGTCCCAGCCAAGCTCTCACCCAGTGAAGACCAATCAGCCTGTGATTTATTCTGCCAGGGGAGTCTGAGAAGCCACCTGCAATCAAGACTCAACTGTAGAAGCTGCCTCCAGAAAGAAAAGGAATGGAGAAGTGTGTGTCGGGGGAAAGGGAGTGGAGGAAAAAGTCCCTTTTCCTATTGATTCTATTGCTACCTTCTGCACTTAAAAAGGCAAAACAAAACAAAAAAACAACTGAAGACACGCCTGAGCACACCAAGCCCTTGGACTGCTCTGCACCCTGCAGCCTTGTCATAGGCAGGGTGCTAGAGAATGAATTCACAACGTGAACAGAACAAAATCAAGTCTAGGATTATAAATGATGTCCCTCCCCATTCCTTAGAATGCAGCAATTTGGAAAACCACAAAAAATATACTGAAATTTGTCAAGAAAACAAATACTTTAATAAGTATCATCATATAGCTGCCATTAATCATTGTATGCAAGCACTGTGCTTGAGTCTTCCTCATGTTATCTAATACACAAAGCAGACCTGAGGTATGTATGATTGTAATTGAGAAAACAGGCTTAAACAAGTGAGGCAAATTGGCCAACTTTTTACAGCCACTCTAAAGCGAGGTGTGAACTCTATAATTACTGCCCAGAATGAATGCTGGACACCAGGGATTCAACATGAGGATGGGTCAGCTTCGTGTCCTCATAGACAAGGCCTCAAAGGCAAATCCTTCTAAGTTAACAGTCAATTGTTGCTTTTGTTTCGTTCTTTTTTGAAGTAACTCAGGTAGGAACTTCCACTGCTAGCTAATTCTTTCATACTCAACTGCTAATATCACAATATCAAGATTTCAGTGATTCACATTTTTTCTATAGTCAGGGCTATATAAGCCTGTGGTCTATTTACTCCTTAAAATTAGGTGTGGCAAAGGAGTACGCTTCCTATGTCATTTTCCATCTATTCACATTTTATATAAATGTCATTTTTGCCAAAATGCAAGCTGTAAGACGAAACTCAGTCACAGTGTACTTCTAAAGAATCCTTGTGTTGCTCTGGCAACGGCCTCCTTTCTCACCATTTGTCTCAATGTTGAATAGATTCAGGGTTGGGGTAGGGAGGCAAGGGAGAGGAAAGACTGGCGCTCACAGCTGCAAGTCCTTGGCTGAGGCTGGGCTGACCAGGTGCTAGTACAGTCTGCTGGCAGAAGAGAAAGCAAGTCAGCTGCTCTGGACACTGGTGTGGCAACTTTCTCAGTCATCCAATTCAGGACAAGGGCTGTTGCTTGCATTGGCTTGAACAGCCTGATGAGGACCTGCATCAGGGGAGAAAGCCCACTAAGCCCCTTTGCCGACGTGCCCCTGAACACATGAAGCATGGCTTAGTCCATCTTATTATTTCCTCTCTGAGGTGTGGTGTTAGCCGGGCTGCCAGGGGAAAAGAAACCATTTCTTTCCTGGGTTTCAGTGCTCAGCCTTAGACCAGTGGCCCCTGGAGAACACAGTGACTAGACAGGAACCTCTGCCTCCTGCCAATTTAAAATTGTGAGTAATTTCAGAATTTTTGAGATGCTGTCTAAGCAGGGTGGAGAGAAAGTTAACATTTCTTTAGAAAATTCAGACTCTGGAAGAGACAGACGACGAGCAGACTGGCTTGGATATGCTCTTACTTCCTTCTGCTCAACTCCTCTCCCAAGAGGCCGTATGCTGAGAAAAAAGTGAGACTCCCTCACTGGAGTATACAAATAACACCTAAGAAATATGTAGTTCACAAAAATGAACACACCATTTATGTGAAGCAGCAAACAAGAACATAAAGATCTATTAGACTAATTAGAGGTAGAATTCACTAAACTAACCCATTATTCAAAACTGCATGTTAGTACTCTTCAAAATTAAAGGATGTCTATGCTTTGCTTCTGAATGACTTCAAAAGACAGGTTTGGTGTTGGGGCCCAAGATGTCCCACCCCATGCTGCAAAAGGCTAATGGTTTGCTAGAAGACAGATCCGTAGTGATGAGAAGTATTCCGAGAGGAGCAAGCCAGGAGTCTAACCTACGTACTAGCATACTGATAAACTCACAACAAAGGCATGAAATCATGGAGGATGTGCAAAACTCAACATAGCTAGGGAAAAGTTCAACAAATCCTCCTCTGTTCAACCAGGGCTCTTCAACAAGATTAATAAATTGTGTGTGCTGGCTTCACCTTATCTACATGTTTATTTTGACTTTTCAAAATCCTTGGTAATACTTTACAAAAGTTTTAAGATAAACACCTGAGGCACTTTGTGTCTGATGGGACCTGTGACCAAAAAATAAATAAATAAATAAAAAATAAATAAATAAAGTGAAATTCGTACTCTAAATCATTCTTATTTAACATTTCTGGGAAGTAGAGTGCTAAGTCCAAGGGGATATACTTCAGGTTTCAGAAGTGAATCAAAAGGGGACAGTAAGCTTCACAGAATCAGAAATCTAAGATTAAAAAAAAAAAACATCGAAGGTTAAGATTTTATTTTCCTTATTTTTCAGAAAAGCAATGCTGATGTTCAGAGAGTTGGTACATTTCATCTCAACTGGAACTGCTAGTTAGTGGCAAAGCTGAAAAATGGAATCCTGGCCTCCTGGATTCGTAAGTGCTTAGGACAGCTTGGGTCATTCATGGTATGGCCGATCCTGGCAGATAAAGAAATAAGGGTCCTAAGATTTTGCTTTGAGACAAAGTTTAAGGGTTCTGGTGTCTGAATGGAGTACCCCTACCCCCACCTCATGAAAGCAAAGCAGCATGTGGAGCAGGTCCTCCATCATCCCTCTTGGCCTTTTATCCCCACTCCTTCCTGCAAATGCAACACCACACATGGGCCCCCTAAGATTTGAGGAACAGAAAACTTTATCTTATCAGTTATTTGGGACCCTGTCATTTGATCTGTTTATTTGGAAGCCAGCCCTGCTAAGCTCAAGCATTTGGGGCAGAGGAGAGTTAATTCATTTGGGGTCTGTTTCTTTGCAGCCCTGGATACACGGCTCAACGCTTATCTTATATGCCAAAGAGGCCCATGTTCTCCCTTGATTTTGCTGAGGAATCACCTGTGCCCTTCATTTAGAGCTGTAGGTGGATTCCTGTTCTTCCTGTTAAGAGTTGAGATTTGTGTATGAAAGATGGTGGAATGAGACAGACATCATTACCCTATGTACATGTACGATTACACGAGCGGTATGAATCTACATTGTGCACAACCATAGAAACGAAAAGTTGTACCCCATTTGTGTGCAATGACTCAAAATGTAGTCTGTAAAAACAATAAAAAAAAAAAGTAGAGATTTGTATCTTGGTTAAAAAGTGAATACTTTCTCCCTCTGGAAATTAAAGCAATAGTCTATTCCTTCTACTTCCATGGGATACCTTCTAACAACTTCATGTGTGTTTCTGCCACACAGAATCCCTTGAGCTGTCCTTTGAGACAGACTGCTGCTCTCTTGGTTCAGGATCCACCTTTCAACAATCTGGGGGACGCCTAGGAAAGTGCTGGGGGCAGTGGATCTTTTCCTGTAGCATATAGCCTTCCCTGGGGGAATTACCATAAAGAGTTCATACTTTTCTTTCCACCCATTTCTAGTAAGCTCATTAGTGAGAAATTGCCAGAAAGTGGAAGAGTTAGCTTGCATTTTCTTTTTTCTTTTTGGGTGCTGGGAATCAAACTCAGGGCCTTGTGCTTACAAGGCAAGCACTCTACCGACTGAGCTATCTCCCCAGCCCCAGCTTGCATTTTCTGATCTGAGTGCACAGAACATTCTGTCAGGCTCCAGGAGACAGACAATTTAAATCAGAACAACATTAAACAGAACAGTGGATACTAATTCCTTCCCAGCCTTCATCTTCCCTGCCCAAGCTGAAATCATGGGGTGGCAGGAGCAGGCTGGAGGCTTCTTATTGAACACCATGTTCCTTAGCAGAACACTTGCTGCAGGTGGGACTCACTCTCACACCATTCCTCTGGGAGATGCAGTGGCATGGAAAGCATGCTTTTTAATTTAATGGAGAAAGAAAAAGGAGTAGTTGTGCAAACAAAACTCAACAACTTAGACCAGAGGGTAGCCACCAGGAGGGTCACGTCACACAAAAGAACTAGCTTCCTTCTGGGGAGTAATATAGGTAAACCTCATCAGAGGGAAGGTCTTTTTTTAAAAAGCAAAAGTGAATGTGAATCAACAAGTGCCAAGCTGCACTGGTAGCTGTTTCCCTGGGGAAGGCAGCTTCCCCCTGCCCCGCACACTTACCTGCGATTCCTTGCAAGAGCCCACAGACGTTGAAAATGCTTTTCTTCATGATGCTCTGAACACACATGGTGAAGACTGACACCAAGGCCACCATGCAGAGAATGAAGATGCCCACGGCCAGGAAAATAGCAGTGGCCTGCCAGAAGCCACTGGCGATCTCCCCGAAGCTCTCGGCGTAGGGCCCACACAGCGTGTCCCGCGGGAAGTGCTGCACGCCCGGGTTGCGGATGCAGCGGGCATAGATGCCCAAAGTTGGGTGGTAGGGTTCGGAGGGGCTCCCGCTGGTGCTGGCCGGCTCAGCGTTGCTGCGGCTCTTGGCTTTCCCAATTAGCCAGTCTGCGCTCATGAAGGCAATGAGCTCTGCAAAGGCCACTACAATACTCAGGAGGGTCCAGAGCATCGAGCGGCAGGTGACAATGACATGACACATATTGATGTTCACGGCGGGGAAAGCGGCAGGAATCCACGGGGTCAACCAAAACAGTCAGCCGGTGGGGCGGGAGGCTGCTCAGGAAGGCTGGGAAGGAAGTCGCAGCAGCGGTCATTCACTCCCGCGGCCACCAGCAGCAGCGCAGTCCCGGGCGCGCGGCATTCGTGCTCTGTGACACCGGGTCCTGTGTTGGGCAGCAGCGGCCCCGCGGCGGCCTCACCTAGAGCAGAGGAGAGAGCGGAGGGCGTGAGCGGCTCTCCAGGCCCCGCCCCGCGCCGCCCACACACTCGCGGGGCTGCACCCGCCCTCGGGACGCCAGCCGCCTTCCCGCCTCTGCTTCCAGGCGTAGCCCTGCTCCACCCGCATGCCACTGTGTCAGGTCAGCAACAGAACGGTGTCTAGCACCCTCTGGTCCCCAGGTAGCATGCAGCGCAGGTCTGAGCATTTACGGGTGTCTTTGTTTCACTTCTGTCAGACCACAGGCTCAACACTGTGGTGGTTGACCTTATCTCCAGGCAGCATAGCAAGAGAGTGGTGCTAGCACCCACGGGGCACCAGGTGCACAGGGACACTGCTCAGCTGCTGCACTCTAGGGAGCAGCTGCAGCTGGCTCCTGATCCCTTGTTTTATATTAGGGAAGGGGAAGAAAAAAAAAGTAAACAGTGCAGGAATCCAGATCTAGACAGTGAACTATGTCAGTGGACTGGTTATGTTTTAATTTTTCTAAAAATATTTTTAGTTGTAGATGGACACAATTCCTTTATTTTATTTGTTTTTACGTGGTACTGAGAATCAAACCCAGTGCTTCGCACGTGGTAGGCAAGCACTCTAACAGTCTTGAGCTGCAGTCTCAGCCCTAGCTATGTTTTCTAAAGTATGCTGGATTCTGGATGTTGTTCTGGTATTAGATAAGCAAAATTCTGGAAAATTTGCACCAAAAGTTTTGCTCAGCATTAGAGTAACAACTTCCAACTTTTATTGTCTGAGAATAAAATTACCAGCAGGGAAATAAGATTATTTGCTTCCTAGGTAAATGAGGATGTAAAAGGAAAAATCCTATGAAAAAGAATAAACAAACATTGCTACCCAAACTTATCTTTCATCTATTTCTCACAGTATTTTAGACAAAATAATTTATACTAATTAAAACTTAAGGGAAAGAAGGAAAGATAGTGGAATAAGATAAATATGACCTTATGTACATGTGTAATCACACAAATGGTGTGAATTTACAGTGTGTAAAACCATAGAGGTGAAAAGTTGTACCCCATTTGTGTACAATGAGTCAAAATGCATTCTGTAAAAATAAAAATAAAAAAAGAAGGGAAAAATCTCATAGAAGAGTTCATTACTTGGGAAAATTATTCAAAACAGAGACATTAATGACCATTAACTATCATTACAACTGAGTAGACTTGTTGACAACAGAAACTTGTCCATGAAGAATGCATCTCTTGAATTGTCCCAATTCATCACATGTGCCTGTGTCTTAGCTTCAGTTCACCCCAGGTCTGGAACTCAACATGCTCATTGTTTCTGATTTCACAGAGGACTCATTCTGTTCCCGGGGACAAATGACTTCATTACTAGAGGACTTTGCCCCAGTGGCTCAACCCTCTTTCAGAGCCTGAACCCTGAATCAGGGGCTGGCAGTGCTCATCTGTAGTCCTGTTTTCTGCCCCTCTCCAAGGTCAGGCAGAATCAAGCTGCACACATCTGACATCTGGGCATATGGCCCTTCTCTGAATGATTCGATCTTATTAACTGAGGTCATGTCAACTCCATGAGAACTACAAAGAATTCCTTGGCATATTGAGCTCAGTTGAGGCAGAGAGTTATCTAAGAGGGAAGGGAGTAGGGAAATAAGGAAGCCCGGTGTCAAAGCTTAAAATGCCTGTTTCTACACCAAGCATCAGCTCTCTGCCTGCTGGTTGGGGTTCTTGTGAGTGGTGACTTCACTCTTCTCATGAATCATGATGTTTTTAAAACTCCTCACATCACTGTTGTTACACAAGATGCTATTTTGAGGACATCATTAGTATAACATAGGGAACATATGGACCTAATTGTCAGGGTGTATATGTGTATGTGCAATGAGGCTGTGCTAAGCACTGGGTAAGGGAGAGGTGGTGTGTTCCACTGAGGGAATTTTAGAATCCCTCAGGTCTGGGTTCCAAAGCCTGCTCCACCACCACCTGGGCTTACCTACATATATGGAGACAGAAAAGGATAATTTAAAGGTCCACATGCTTAAGCTCAGGAAATATAGTCCTTCTCTATTTGTGCTAAAACAATCACCAATTCTCCTGTCTGCACTAGAATGACTGGGAGGTAGCCTCCATTCTTCTCTGTTTTGAACTGGAAATAAGATGCTTGATCTCCCCTGAATGTTTGTTAACTGCTACTATTGGAGGACAGACACAATATGCAAGGCTAACTGACTAAATTTGTACCTTCCTGGCAATTCAAGTGAAGTCTTTAGGGTGGTGGGACAAGGTAAAATCTGGAAAGGCAGCAGGGGGCTTCTGGAATAGTCTGAGACCTATGAAGTGTCCCCGTTAGGCCATATGCACAGAAAGGCAGGCACCTGCTGAGACAACATTTCTATCTGAGGGGAAACAGATCTTTGTTATAGATCCTTGTTAGCAGAAGGGACACTGGACACAGCACTCCTCATAGCTCCATGAAACTCACTCATAAAACCAGGTCCCAATGCCATTTCACATAAAAGTCTTCTCTCCTCTCCATGGGTCACTAAATACCTTTCCCCTGTAAGGTACCTGACTTTACTACCACATCCCTGATGAGTGTGGGTAATTTGGACAGCCCTATGACTTTCAGAAAATAATGTTATGATTGTCACAAAGGTCCACAACATAAAGCCTCTTAGCAAATAACACATACACACAAAACAGAACCATGCAGAAATCTACAATAACATTAACAGAGAAAATGAGTTTATAAATAGCTCATCTATGGCTAAGGACATTTTCCTACATAACCACAATAAAATTAACATACCCAGGAAAAGTGACAATAATCCCCTAATATCCAATGCCTCATCTATACTCCTAGTCCATTTCCATATCCTGTTCCATTTTTTTGTCATTTTTTTCTTCAACAATGACTCAATCAAGGTTCATGCATTGTATTTGGTTGGTTTCTAGGTAAGAATAGTCTTACCTCCCTGACCTATCCTACCTACTTTTTCCAATATTAACTATTTGAAGATACTAGTCCAGTTATTTTAAAGAATATCCAACAACCTAGATTTGTGTAATTCCTCATGAAGTCACTTAAACTTGTTCTGTTTCATCTGTTTCACAGTTAACTCCAAAGGTGAGTTCAGATTCAGCTGAAACAATTTTAGTGAGAATCCAAAAATGTAATGCCGTACAATTCCTACTATATCACTGGGAGGAATATTCCTGGGTCTGCATCTCAGAACCAGAATCATTTTATGCATAGACGTGTGTGTGTGTGTGTGTGTGTGTGTGTGTGTGTGTGTGTGTAAGAAACAGACACACACATCATGCCCAGGGTTAGTTCCAGTCTGGAAGAGTCAGCATCAGTGGGGAATGAGTGAAGGCTGGTCTGGGCAGGCCTCTGCATGTTTAAAGATCCCCCAACCCCTGGATTCTGAGAGAAGGCATCCTGGAGTCTGAAGAGAAGGTATCAAAAATGTGTGCTATATTTCTTTGAAATGTACCCATATTTTATAAATAGCTAAAAAAAAAAAATCTGTAGACCTAGGGAGGGAGATACAACCTTAAGAGATGTGGCCCCTCCCTGGAGAATTGACTTGAACCAAGAGAATGCTGGTTACAGAGAAAAGCTTTCATGTAACAAGGTTACAATTTAACAGTAGCCTGGAGACCACAGCCCTTCCCCTAACTCCAGAGTCCCCTTTTAAAAGAACAATCTGGTTTCCATGGACACTGCTCTTTGCCCACTACCTCTGCCCTTCAGCCCATCCAGAGGGGCAGCAGGCACCAGGCAGTACCACACTGGGAAAAAGGCATGAAACTGTGAGTGGGGACAGCATGCATAATGCTTTCGGAGTGTCATAAATAGAGCGCAAGACCAAATCTCAGCTCTACCACTAAATAGTTGGGTCTTTTCAGGCTGTTTACATCAAACCTCTGCAAGTCTCAGTTTCCTCACCTTCAGAATAAGGAGAGTAGCACCTTGTTCCCAAGCCTCGATAAGCGAAGGTGAGAGTGTACGTAGAATCCCCAGCACACCTGCCAGCGTATATCACTAACTGATCATTACCACATGCTTAGCTTATTAGCACGGCGTTTGTGGTACAGTAAGTGCTAAAAAATATTAGCACTGGGGTGGAGTTTTGAGGCCTGTGAGCTGCGCTTGCTTTCTTCTGACATCCTTGTGAAGCTGCAGTGTCCCTGATGCTCTTCAAGCTTCATGATGCTGCCCAAAGAGGACAAGAAGAAAGTCGCCAGAGAGTTGACTGAGAAAGACAAAGACCCAATGGACAAAGCTGTGGACAGAGCCAAAAAGAAGATATCCAGAGTCAAAGATCAGGACAAGCTCACTAACCTAGTCTTATCTGACAAAACTGCTAATGACGAACTCTGTGAGGAAGTTCCCAACCATGTGTTCGTAACTCCAGCTGTGGCCTCTGAGAGACTGAAGAGTCGTGGTTCCCTGGTCAGTGCAGCCCTCCAGAACCTTCTCAGTAAAGGATTTATCAAACTGCTTTCAAAGCACAGAGCTTATCAAATGGGTTTCAAAGCACAGGGCTTCAGTAATTTACACTAGAAATATCAAGGATCTCCACCCTTGATGCCCCAGCTGCTGGTGCAGATCAACCAACTGTACACTTAGAAAAATAAGCCTTCATTAAATCTTTAAAAAAGCTCCAATTATTAATAAATTTACTACATTGAGCCATGAGGCCCAAATAATCAATGTGCCTCTGAGCATATTGTATTTTGCATCCAGCTCACTGGAAACTTCTTGGCCAATCTGTTTTTATTATTACCATCTCCCTCAGATACATGAGTTACACAAGTGCTGGGCAATAAGGCCTCCATCCCAGGGTCTTCTGCAAGGATAAGAGGATTAGGTAAGTAGGATATCTGTGTTTCTGCTTCTGAAAGTTGGAAAGACCCTCCAAAGCACTGCTTCTAGAGTGTGGTCCTAGAACCCACCCCACCCCCCACCGGCTAGAAGACGACTCGGGAACACCTGTTCAAAGAGCCTAGGTTCCTGGTCCCCACCCACTGATGCAAGAGTCTTGGAGGTGGTGCTGAAACCCAGCACCCAGTAGATTCTTCCACAGTGAGGTGGAAGCAGTCAGAAGCAGGTAGAGGAGAAGGGGTCAGGACACAGCCAGTGGTCAGCCTGCCTGTCCTCTGCATAGTGGAGAGAACCTCCCAAGTCACAAGGATGGGTGAATCTCTAGGGGGAGCAGCCGCTCCCCAGCTAATCCTCAGATGGTATGAACGAGCTCCCCAAACATTCAGGACCTTCATTTCAGAGCCTTCAGAACCAAACAGACAGCACTGGTACAAAATACACAGTGCCCTGCACAACATTTTCTTTTTTCCTTTTTTAAAAATCACCTACCAGAGTAAGTTGTGTGAACTCTCACTCTGGCCACTTCATACAACACACTGACTACAGAAAATAAAAACATCTTGATTCTGTTGAAGAGGAGGATTCAAATGCACTAATATTTATTATTCTTTGAGTGACAGTCTAAACATGCCCAACTCCTCCTGCTTTTGTCAATATCCTTTTCTGAGCCTCTATGACAAGCCCTCTCCTCCATCCCATCTCTGACTACTGGGAAGTCACTCAAAGTGTGGTTCTCAACTGGGGCAATTTTGCCCATGGAGACATGTGCCAATGTCTGGAGACATTTGGGGTTGTTACAACTTTGGGTAGGTGTGCTAAATTAAACATCCATCAATGATCTGGACAGCCAGCATAATGAAGAATTGTGGTCCTGAAAGCCAGCAGTATGCGATGCTCAGAGAGCAGTTTTTAAATGTGCAGATGTAACTTAAATTTCTAAAATCTTAATATTTTAAAAAGGTCTATTCTAAGGAGCATGCTGTGGACAGACATTCACAATATCTACTAAGTTCAATACATTTATAGTTGTTTTTTGAGAAATAAAAATAATTTTTAAGGTTCATTCTAGTGTGAGTGTCCCAGGCAGCAATGATAGGACTGTGGAGCCCAACTTGCCAGTGACCTAGGGACAGTGCTATGGATTCTTCCTCTCCAGGGGTCCTGGGTGGTTTTTCTGGGTCACATGTTGAAGTTAGCTTCTGTTTGCAATAATCACTATTCTGAAAATGGCAAAACTGAGCTCCCCACTTATAAATACAAGGAGTTCTTGTGCTGTTACCTTGCTTTATCTGAACTTTGCCTCTGAATACTGCAAGTTTGATCATATAACCTTTATTTCTCTCAAATTCCCCTCCTCCAGAGTTGGGCGGGTCAAGCAGTACATGCTCAGGAGGAGGCCTCCTTCCCTCAAATGTAGGGAATTCATGAAGTAGACCTAAGAGATTCTCAGGCATTCTGACTCTTACCTGACCCAACTCAGCTCCTATACAGGATGCTTCCCTCTCCCCTTGAACTGGTTGGTGGTTTCAGCTGCTGGATGGTCTCCTTCCCCAATAGCACCTGACCAAGTCTCTTTTTTTTCTCGGCATGGAAACACCCAGTGAGCCCTCCTGACCTCCTGCTCTGTCAAGCTTGTATTTAATTCACTAGTCCTGGTCAGCCCCAGCTTTCTTTCTGGATGCCACTACTCCAACTCCCCCTGCTTCCTGAGCACTCATTTCTAGAGGGGTCCTTTTCCCACCCTTACCCTGGGGCAGCTGCAGTCAGATATGGCAGGTTTACTTGTCTGGTTCCTTTTTCTAAATGACCCATTCTTTAAGACTGCTGAAGCTCTACTTACGTATTTTATATTTGCCTGCTATTTCTACAAATGCCCTCATCTAAAAGTCTTTGGAAGTGAGTCTGTCTTCATATGAGTGTCCTTCTGGGTCTGCCAGAGAGGAAGGTCTACACAAATGAACTTCCAAGGCAGAGGTTAAGGCCTGATTTAGCCAGGGGCACTGTGCCTGCCTATGTGGGTCAAAAGCTTTTTTAGTTTGTTTTTTTTTTAAATGAAATTGACACTTGAATTTTAAGAGTTGCCTTTTAATGTCACTGCTTTACATAATTTTAAATAAAAAGCATCTTTCAAGTTTATAATGAATTCTGTGATATTAGGCAAAGGTCTTAAAGTGAGCCGAGTCTTTTCAGGATTGATTAAAAAGTACAGAGTTTTCATGGCAAAAAGTAATAAGGGTGGAAAACAATTATTAAAAAAATCAGGATCTGTAACTTCCTTTTTGAACTCCCTGGTGTCATAGTGGGGGAAGCTCCAAATGCTCTCCATTCAAATGATTCAACTCTGAGAATTAACAGTCCTTAGGGAATGAGCTTCTGGCCCATCTCCACAGACAGCTGGGCACCTCTGTGCATGCTAGAGACATTGGTGAACATTCATTTTCACAGCAACTGCAGGTTTTCTAGACCCTTCTATACAGAGGCAGAAAGAACCACTGCTTGTTCACAACATACAATGCTATCAGCCAGAGTCCCTTCCAGCAGCTTAACAAACCCCAAACATGAACAGTGGAGAGGATTATGCCATTTGCTATTTCTGAGTCTCTCGCACAACCTCTCAGAACACCAGAAAACCCAGTGATCAACTAGAACAAGAGCCCTGCCCTGACTGGAAGTTTTGGAGAAAGCTCTGTGAAAGACAGTATTATTGTTTCAAATATTCCCTGTCCCTCCTTGGAGGAGGACTGTATTTTTCCACCCCATTGACAGCACTAACCATGGGACCTGCTTCAGCTCATCCAGATGTTAAGCAGAAGTGCGCCACTTGTGAGTAGCATCCCATGAACTCTCCTTTACCTTTACCATAACATCGGAAAAATCCCAGATGGAGTCCCGTTCATCAGACATGTCCCTGACAACATAAAGCAGAGGCACAGCTACCCCACAATGGAGAGGCAGTGTGGGCAAAACCCCAGACTTCTGTTGTTGCAAATACTAAGATTCTAGGTCAGAACACATGCCACCTCTTCAGAGGATTGAAGCTCCTGGCTGAGCCAGAATGCCTGCTCATGCTGCTTCCTCTCTTTGGTGTCAGGTTAAATTCGATGTCACCATCCTCTCTCATACACATGGAAAACAATTTTTTTTTTCATTATTAAAGGTCACTTGGTGAGACACAATCAAGCATGGCCTACAATCTCAGAAGCACACATCATATAATTCAACTCAGTAAGCTGCTATAATAAAAGCTTTGTTCTTAATGTGTTTAAGGTTAACAAACAGAAGTACTAAGAAAGAAAAAGATTCCCTTTTGAGTAAGTGAGGATATCAGAAGTGTTTCCCAGTGTTCAGTGTGAAGATCCTTTCCCACATTAGGCGTGTCCAGTGTCTCTTAACAAATGAGTCACAACTTGCTCAGTGACTGCTTCTCCTGCTTCCACCCAAGGCTCTCCTGACAACTACACTTGGGGAGGCTCTGGCCACCTCCTGCCCCTGCAGTTAGGGATGCAACTAGGAAGTCTGCTTCCAGCAACCACAAGAAGAGTGCTCTGGACTTTGTCTGAAGGTGAAGCTTGCCCAGAAGGCAGCTTGGAAGACACCTCAAGGACCAGTTGGTACAGATGTTGGCAGAGTACCAAAATGCAGGTGTCCCCAGAGGCCTGTCTCCAATATGCATCAGACCAGATCTTCCCAAGTCATGGAGGCAACAGGGCTAGAGTGAGAGCATCAACAAGTACATCAGGGCAGAAAGCCATCAAGGAGAGCATCAGCGATGACTGAGGCCCTGGACCTTGCGCTATGGAGTTAGGAGGCCCAGTAGGCCAACATTCAAAATGGCCAGGGGGAGAGAGTGGAAGCTGAGTCACTAGGCAGAACAGGTGAGTTGGGACCACACTTCACATTTTTCCATGCCACCTCCACTGTCAAATCAGAATATTTCTTCTGGAAATACAGTCATTTCAGAAATGAAGGATAAGAATGTGGCATGAGGGTGAAAACTGGTGGCTTCCATGAGAAGTCTTTCATTAGCTCATGAGGCCCAGTGCTATAAACAGGTTTTAATTTACTGCCTCCTTCTGAATCAAGGTCTTAAAACAACAACTACAAAACCCTGCCCCCAGCAATATGGTATCATTTTCTAAATCCAAAATTGTAAGACAAGAATATTAATCTACATAGGTGGTTAAAAAATAGCAAAAAATTTTGTCTTTCTTTGTACCTTCACTGGTCCCAACATCTTAGCCATCAGTACTACTGACAGAAGGAAGCAGAAGTGGTTGATGTCCAAGCTGGCCTTACAGCCCAGGTCCCAGGTGGCTGTTAGGCGGTGACAGGTATGGACAAAAGTACAGCAGAAACCTCCTTCTACAGTGGCTAAGGGGACAATCTAGCTGCATGACTCACAGAGTAGGGGACTCACACCTGCCAGCTGAAACACTAACCCAGCAACTTCCTGGAGGACTAAGGCAAGAGCAGCTCACAACAGCAGCAGCAGCGACCTTCACTCAGGATCCCATTAAAACAAACACTACAAGCACATCACAAAGTCACAAGCTTTGGGCTGGGGATATAGCTCAGTTGGTAGAGTGCCTGCCTTGCAAGCACAAGGCCCTGGGTTTAATCGCCAGCACTACAAGGAAAAAAAAAAAAGCCACAAGCTTTGAGTTTACTTGCAAAAATATCAGCAGAGTGATGTGTTTCTAATTACCCACCCAAGGACAGTATCAGTGGATTAGGTCTAATGATAAGACAACTCATAGCCTTAAACACCAACAGCCTAATTTGGGATTTACCCTGGGACCAAGACAATGCTAACAGTTACTCGCTTTTTTCTTTTTAAATCTTTGGTAGTCTCACTGAAGTCACTTCTGTTTCTAACCAGTATTGCTAAGCTGCAGTAGAATATAACAAGTTTGGAGGATGACGTAAAAGCAAAGAACTGAAGTTGAGCACAGGTGATATAGCACCCAAATGCTTACTGTTTGATTAATTTACTCACATGGCTGCTGGCTTTTCACAACCAAAGACAGCTGCAACCTAAGGTCTGAATTGTCTTTTCTTGTGGGTCCCCCTCTGAGAGCCAGGGAGCTTCAAGAAGGATCTGAAAATGGCCTAAGCTGTTACGTTTTGAACACACGTGCAATAAAGAACATAATGTACAAGGTGAATGTTCACATGCAAGGCTCTGTATGATTTCATGCATTGAAAACCTTCCCTCTCAAAAGCCCTATTTCTCTCAGAGATTTAAGATCCATAAAACATTGGGTGATTAGGAATGCACACACTTGTAATGCTACTTAAAAAAATTTTTTTTGAAAAAAACAGCAAAGTAGATCCATCAGCTGCATTCACACCCAGTTTACTAAACCAGTACATTTTGATGATTCATAGTAAGAGATCAAGTTATGCAGTGGTTTTTAATTTTCTCCTAATGAGAATGCCAAATCCAAAATCGTAGACAGGTTTAAACTTTCTTTGTTTATTAACTAGAGGAATTCCCCAGATATTTAGGATTCAAATTATGTTTTGAAAACATATGGTCTTAATGGCAGCTTTCAAAGGGATGCACACTCTTCCAAAGGGAAGCATACCAGTTCAACATATGGCTGCAACAGCTTCAGGTACTTGGAAACACAGAGCAAGTCTGTAACTCAAGCAAAACCCTTGGCCCGTAGTGCTGAGCTGGCCTAATGACTCAGGAATGCACAACGGGAGTAGGAGGCTCAGTGAGCTTTTCTCCTGGCCACCTAGATGAAGTCACTGCAGGCCAGAGTTTAAGAGGGTCAAAGAACCACCCCCCTGATTTTTTTTTTTTTTTTTTTTTTATAAAGAAAACCCATTTTTGAGACTCTGAATTTCTATACTTGTTCATAGGATCCCATAACCTCTTTCTGGGAAAAGTGACTTCTTATTACAGCTTCAACAATAGTGAGGTGTAGTAAGTAAAGAGAAAGTTCAACTGGGTGTCTCAAAAGAAGAGGGTAGGTGCCAGAAGATCAGGTCATTTAAACAGAAAAGCAAAAGGGTTGGAAAGGCTTTAGGTTCACCCCTGTAGGAAGAGATACTTCCAAGCCTGTAGAACTGTAAGATCTGCTAAACAAGGCGAGCAAAGAGGAAGACCAGCCCTGTTTGAGCAAACATGATCAGTTCTATGCAATGCCATGAGGGTCCAGCAGGATCCTGCCACCCAACTCCCCAGCACAAGTCAGGCCAAAGCAGATGACTCCCTGAGAACCCGCATGTCCTTCAATGACAGAACTCTGTGAAGTACGAGATCCTTGGGAATCAATGGAGGAACAGACTGCATTTAGATAGGTCATAAAAAGGAGCATATCCCTGAGTGATGAGACAAATTTCCTCATGGTGGGTAGAACTACAAGACTTCATTATAGCAAACCATTCCCCACAGCTCTGGTTACCATGGTAGCCACATGTGGCAGCAAAATTCCTCTTCTATCACAAAGCCACGTTCTCCCATAAGTGGGGTGACTGAAAATTCTGAGTCCTTGCATAATATTGGGGCCAGACAATGTCTCTGAGGAGGATCTGTCAGGCTTACAGAATGGTGCACAGGATAAAACCCTCTGCTCCACTCTTCCAGGGCAAGGGGCTGACCCAGGAAGGCTGCATAACAGAATGATTCAGTCAGGAACCAGAATGTCTGCATCTGAATCCAGCTCATACCACTTCTAAATGGTGTCCTTGGGCATGGTTGTGCCTTTGTTACTCAGTTCCCATGTCTGTAAAATGGGCAATGACATGTGCTTACAAATGGCAAGTCCTGCATGCACACGACTCTCCTTCCTGGAACAGAATCCAGCCTCCCAGCATTTATGGCCACTTCTGAGGTCATGTTTCAGCTATTCCTTCTACCATTTAGATCTTCTTCCTGTTCTAGGATCCATCTGGCTTGTGAATAATTAAACTCACCTTTAAACACTAATTTTCCCCAGGTAAAAGGAGTCACAGAGCAGAAAGGCTGTAACAGAGAACCAGCCCTATTTCAATGCTATAAAGTAGGCTCTACCGTTTACTAGCAGTGGACTTCACTTGAGGATCATATCCTTATCTCTAGGGAAATGGGGGTGAAGAAAGTATCTCGCTCACAAGGATTATGCAAACAGTGCATGTAAAGCCGGGTGTTATTGCAAATACCAATACATGGTAGGAACCATTACCACTATCATCATATTGGTTAAGATTTATTTTTCTTCTACTTATCTCCATAAGGCCACAAAAATCACCTTGTATTACCACCAACTCTCTGTAGACTGAAATTTGTCTAATGGCAAAGTATAGGTGTATGTGTGTGTTGGGGGAAACCCATTAGGCAGGAAGTCAAGGAAACGAAAGTCCTGGCCTAGCATGTGGCCATGCGCAGTTTCCTTAATTACTTTGCC
The DNA here is from genome assembly GCF_902686445.1 of Sciurus carolinensis. Lineage (NCBI taxonomy): Eukaryota > Metazoa > Chordata > Mammalia > Rodentia > Sciuridae > Sciurus > Sciurus carolinensis. Next base: position 64,300,862 of record NC_062218.1, read on the forward strand.
TTCAATATCTCAAGTACAAAGTAAAGGTGAAGGATCTCTATCACTTTCAGCTCAAAAGTCACTCATTTCAAGCCCATGATCACCTCTTACCACTTTCTCCCAGGCTTGTGGTTCCTTCTAGACCTGCTGCTCTGCAGAGGGAGACCTTAGGCTGGAAGGTAGAAGGGAACGCTGAGGTTATATGGAATGTCAAGTACAAGGGCTTGGGGGATGGCAGAAGTGAAGGTCATATCTAACCATAAAATTAGGTAGACAAGGAAAGTGGATTGCTTGGCCACTGCACAAGGAGCTGTCCAAAGGCCTTGGCCAAAAGATGTGGGCTAGACTGGCTACCCCCTCCAGTTGCCTTTTTTTATTGGGGGGGAACCCAACTCTAATTCCCATTCTTGGGAGTATAGTAGAGCACTCCCTGCCCCAGTCTTTGAGTTAACAGCTAAAATTGAGGCCCCTCTGCCATTACCTTCAGAGAGGTAGGACCTACAATTAAAGGATCCTTACAAAGCTCTGAAAAATCCAAGGTCATACAAGGACTCTTTATTCCAGACAAGTAAAATGCTAGGGATCATGAAGAATGTGTCAGTGATACGCCATAGGATAGAGTAGAATACACAGGTTTCACCCTTTTTAAAAAGTATTTATAGTTTGGTTTCATATATGTCAAGAGAGGCACCCACTGGTGAATAAATGTATACCAATATGAATTCTCCAACTGAGAAGCTAGCAATATGAGAGACTTCTATTTAAGTGCTTTAGTTTCAGGTAAGAGTCAAAAGTCACATCCTTTTTATTTCAAAACCAGTCGTAAGAAACTGTCCAATAAAACTAACGTTTGCTACTGTTTAATCTCTGTTCCTGGGTTAATTATTAAAGTCAAGCAGTAAAATTCTCTCATCAGTTACAAATGTCCCCAGAAGACCAATTTATACCTACTGATTGGCACATATTTCTGATATCTATTTTTATTAATACACCAATAAAATGTCATTTTGTTATAATCAACCAAATGATTCAAACAATTTTTAATAATGCAACACTCCACCCCAATAAGCCTAGGGATGGAGCTGTTGAGCTGATGTGAAACTGATTTTCAATTTTACCTGGCATTACCCATGAGATCATGGATAGATTTAAATTTTTTTCTTTCAAAAATTTTGGCCACAATGCTGTCAAAGGCAATACCAATCCAATTATGATGACTGTTGCAGACAGCAAAGGCCAGGGGTAAGCGGTTCTGGTAAGACAAATTATTTGGCAGTCAGCCATACACATCCTCAACTGGCAGGTGGGCTGCGAGAGGAAAACTCAACAAACAGGACACTCACAAACACATTCCGCTCCACTCCTCCTAACTTCCTGACCTTTGCTCCAATCTGCCCGTTAGTGAAGGCCACGCCCCAAAACAAGAGCTAACCTGTATCAGACCTTTGTGACATGGGCAGGATAAAAATGCAGACCTTGGAAGGGTGGTTCATGGGAGACAGTAACCTGGTAAATGTGGGGTGTGCACATGTTGGACCCCCATTCCACCTCGAGAAACCAAGGGCCAGACTCCTAACAGAGGACAGAGGTGGTGGATTTCTGAGGTGAGTGATGAAACTGCATCAATTCTGCCAAAACAGATCTTATGATTTTTCTCAGGACCCATAATATTTAATTTTCCTTTCTGCTTATCTCATTAAATAAACATCAGCCTTTGTGAAAATCAGGCTCATTAAATATCTACTAGAACTAAAACACTAAAAAAAAAAAAAAAAAAAAAGGAGTGAGGCTTCCCAAATTGAAGAATTCATACCAACATGCCTTTCTCAACCCCTTTTGTCTTGTGAGCATCCACAGCTGACACTGATTGGACCACACTTTGAAGTTCTCAGAGGCAGGCAAGGCCAGTGCCCGTACCAACCAGTTTGCTAACTTGTTCACACTGCAGCTGTCCAGGTTACACTGAAGGATGAGCAGGCAATGGGGTGAAGGCAAGGAGACTCCTCCTGCCCCCAGAAACTGTTTTGAAAGTTGGAATTGGGAAATCTACAAATATAATAGAGGACAAGACACTGAGAAACCCAACCAGGTCATCAAGAACTCAGTTTGCCCGCTCTGGGGAAAGGCAGTACTAAGAGGTGAGAATCCTAAGAAAACCTTGATAAGGCTTTATCAGGAACATAATACCTGGGAAGTCAACAGATGATTAATTCAAATGGGAGACTTGCAGTTGGGGAAAGGTTGGAAATTTCCTGCTTCTGTTGGATAATACTGGATGGCTGCATAAACACTCCTTAAAAGAAATTGAAAGGGTTGGGCCATGCTGACACTGCTTAGGTTCTAAGCAAAACAAATTATTGATGTGTGTGTGTGTGTGTGTGTGTGTGTGTGTGTAAGTAGAAATGGAGGCTGAAAAGATGAATGATATTTAATCCAGGCATATTTACTAGTTATTTAGCATGATGGATTTTAGGAAGAATTAGAATTAACTGTAGGTTCTCACACCCCTTCTTAGTCATTCAAATTCACTTTTTAGTTCATAGACTTACTTGTGTATTCTTTATGACTTTCAAGGAACCAGGATGACCTTCAAATGAGTCTGGCTTTCTGATTCAAATCCTACCAAGAAATAAATCCCCAGAACGCATCAGCTTAGGTGGTTTTAAGAGACTAATATGCACCATTGGACAAGGTGTCCACACAGTGTTAGGAGGCTGTGGGTGATACATGGCAGGTATGCTTTGTCCTAGTCAGCTGGTACTGCAAAGGGCAGAATCCTCAGTCTTGGGATGCTGGACTGAGGGTTCGGCAAACACAGCTTATAATTATTCAAAGAAGTAATATGCACTTGATAAAATAGATTCACCCTATATTTGGCTCAGAAAAAAATAAAGGGCCACACCAGGGAAAGAGTTTATGAGCATAAAATATGGTCCCCAAAAGGAGTTTGCAACCCCTTTTGCAATCTGTCCCTTCCTACTAAATTCTCTCAGCCCTTGACCATGTGGGACCTTTTCAGGAGGAAGAGGGGGGTCCAAAGAATGTGAGTGAAAAAATGACAAGTTTTTCAACCTATGTAAGGCATTTAATGTAATTTCCTCATTAGAAATAAAGTTGAAGTGACCTTTTGCTCATTCTCCAGAAACCACATGACCAAGTCTGGGAGTGAAGTAGTGAGCTGATTTCATTACTGCCACCAGATAGAGAATGTATGACAGACCTTGTTCACATACCATGAACAGGAACTTCTGAAGACTGGTCACATGCATGGTTCTGAGTCAGTGCAGAGGAGGCAAATGACAACTCTCCATCCCCCAAGAGGCCCTGGATTAGTGGGGAAACTGATAAATCAGCAAATGGTTGCAGCCTAGAGCTGTTGGTGCCCTGTTTTGCCTGGGGTGGGACATAGCAGGCTGCACTGAGAAGGTGCTGAGGTCATGTTCCATTCAAGTGAATGTCATTCCATATGTTAGGAACTGGGAATCAAGAAACCTGGAGGCAGGAGGCAGGAAAAAGAAGAACCATATTGTGAGGGGTCAGATATGTTGTTTAGGATTTTGAATAGTCTTATACATTATAATGGGGGAGGGGTTACAATATTTTCAGCATAAAAGTGACAAGAGCAGATCTGCATTTTTACGAAGTCTTCTGGAGGATGCTTGGACTAGGTTAGTCAAGTAATGGAAAAGAAAAAATCTGCCACAAGCAAATGTGTTCATGTGTGAACCTGTGCACGTGTGAGGGCATGAGTTCACACAGGCACTGTGGGGAGCTAGGGATCGCCAGGTCTGTTCCAAGGGAGCAGCAGAGACTAGTGGCTGTCCTGACCTTCATGTACAAAACAAACATTTGAAAATGTGATTGAAAAGCAGGAACTAAAGTCAGCCTCACACTGTGGCCTGAGATGCACTTCAAAATGTTGTGTGTTGCATTTTAGCTCAATCTTCAATTTTCAAGCCCTAAGCATTTAATTAAAAGAAAAAAAGAAAAATAAAAGTCCCAGGGAGGACTTTATCTGAGGAGCCAGCACAATAAACAGGCAGTTAGCGCAAGGTCGAAATGAGGAAGAGCAGGAACAACACAATGGTGTAGATGCTGCTGGGGGGCCACGCAGGGGGCTGCAGGGAAGGAAATGAGCAGGACAATGCACAGATGTCTACATTTTTGCTGCCAGGAGTTCAGACAAACAGGAAGACCTAAAACTTCTCCAACGGGGAGTACTTGGTTTTGCCTGATGAGCAAAGGGGCTGAGCACAGGACTGGAACACAAAAACAGAAGGTTGTGATTAAGGCTGCAAGAAACACTCCACACAAAACCTACACCCAGCCTCATTCTCAGAGCAATGCAAGCCTGGCTTGCCCTGGTTCTGCTCCTCATTATGCTCCTCGGCCTCGTGGCCTCCCTGGGCGGTTCATGGGGGTTTTCAGGCGCATGGTCCGTGGGGCCATATGAGCCGCTCCTACTCATGGGATCCAAATGTGGCCAAGACACCAAATTTCACAATTCTAAAATTTCCTGCTGACATCTAACAGATAATTTATGCTTATGCAGCCTCTCAACAGGAACCAGAGGGGGAAAAAAAATGTCTGGAGTAATTATCCAAATGGCAGGCTCTGTTCCAATAATCTTATCACAACAGAGGTAGAACTGTCAGGAGTCCTTTGAATTTCTAAAGTTCAGGGTTTCATGAAATGTGTCATTTCTGTACATAGTTACATACCTTTTCTCCCTACTGAGTAATTTTTAAATACTTTTTACAACTATGCATATAAGGAATATTTCTTGAAATAAAAATTTCAGAACATCCCTTGGATGGTACCCCTTAACTATTAAACATAAATGCTCTTCGCTACATCTATTTAATAGCATTTCTCAACTCTAGCACTTTTACCATTGGAGCCAGATAATTATTTGTTGTGGGGGCTTGTCCTATAAATCGCAGGGTATTTTGCAGCATTCCTAGCTTCTTTCCACTGTATGCCAGTAGCACTCTTCCAGTTATGACCAAAAATAAAGTCTTTAGACATTGCCAAATTTCCCTTGCTGACAATTCTGCTCTAGAAGGTACCTACTTGTGGCTAAGGCACAGATTCTGAAGTAAGATGAGGGTCAAAACCTGGTTATGCTGCATACCAACAGAATGTAGGGGAGCAAGTAACTATTCTCTACATGACTCAATTTTCCCAGCTGAAAATGGGAATACCACCTTCAATTTCATAGAGTTGATAAGAAGATTAAAAGAGAAAACACAGGTAAATGCTCTGCACAGAGCCTGGCACATAGTCAGCATTTAGTAAATGGTTAGAACAATAATGGTTAAGAGTCATAGACCCATCTATGACCTTGGAAGGCAGAATCAAACAGGTCATTCATCTGGTCATTGACAGAATAAGTGGCCCACATGTCTCATATCTCCACAGTCCATTCAGGGGCACTCCTGGCCAGAGTGTTAGAAACACTTAGTACTAACCTTGACGGAAATCAAGTTGTTTTAATTCCTTCTGGGATCAAAGGAGGAGTAGAAATAAAGGGGAAAAGATAAAGTAGGAAAATAGCTATAAAACAGGAAGAAATACCCTGACACAAAGAGGAAACACCAAATCATACCTTGTAAAAATACTTGAAGCTATAAGTTAAAATAAACTGACTGAATCTAGGGAAAGGATACTATGGTAAAAGTTGAGTATTTCATTAGTTAATATTTAATAGCCACTGGAGGGTGATGAGAATAGCCTTGTCACCAAGAGGGAAAACAAGACATCCAGACATAGAGCAGGAGGAAGCTGGGAACACTGTAGAGACTCTGGCCAGAAGCTGCCCTGCCGTTTCTTCCTGCCCACATGCTAAACCTGGAGAAGACATGGGCAGAGCTAATCAGGGCCTCCTCAGGTTCTTCCTGCAAGGAGAGCAGTTAGGAGCCTCAACTCTCGGTCTCCTCCACCCGTGGTCGCCAGTCCCTAGTGGAAACTAGAAAGGCAACCTGAGGCCTCCCACACCAGTCCTGGCCCACAGCAGCCCTCTACACCCCCAGAGCCACAGAACAGTGCTTCCTGGCCCCTGAACTCTCAGCTGTACACCACAAGCTGTACTTGCTGGGCTTTTATGGAATCATCAGAACACGAACATTGTGTCCATCAGACATCAAATATTCTTGGGCTTGGAAATACGGTAGCCAAAGTCTGAAGTAAGCTGTTAAGAACAATCATCTAGAATTTTAACTCACACAGGATGCAACACTAAGTGGAATGTCTCTCTAATCAGTCATATAAACATACAACCGAGTACTGTGATACAATGCCTGGAAATACTTAGTAAAATACCCTCCTTTTTGTCATTTCTTTTTGATTCATGTTATATCTCAATAACATGCAGTTATCTATTATTCCATTCAAATGCACCACATTTTTCTTTCACTAGAGAAGAATAAATAATTGAGAGTGGCAGTGGGTTTGTGCCCAGTGTGTAAGGCTGCGCATATCAATGTTCAACAATACGCCTACCTAACTGTAATCTTCTGAGCCCAAGTTGTGCCCATGCAAAAAAATCACTGGAGGCAAGCCATTTTTTACCCTGATATGCTATTATGTTGCTGTCAGTTGAATGCATTCTAAGAATCAAATGAGGAAAAAAGACAGCTCTCCATTCTTTTCTGAAGGCAGGTCTCAAAATGCCCTCCATGTGACCCCAACATCAAATGTGTGTACCATTCACAGTGGCAATTACTTTCCAGTGTAATTTTCATAAGATAAAAACTTCCAGCATGGCTTAGAAAAGTAAAATATTTGACATAAATGAAGTACCCCAAAGGTAGTAGAGGTTAGAAATTTGAAAAACAGACAACAAATATTTAGTTGACTTAAAACGTCCTAAACTATTCTGAGAAACTCCAGAAGGCTGAATGTTAAGTTCATTTTGTCAGAATTCACTGGGGAAACGTTTGGCTCTGCTTGCAGCAGAAGCGCATCTCCCTGGCCAGCATTTTGTCAAGTCACCATTTCCACACTGCACTCATGGCAGCACACAGACCCAGTAACCAGGAGTGCACTCCAGCCTTGGCTGGGGAGATTCGCTTGGGGCTGGGAACCTTGGAGACAGAAAAACAAATGAACTCAGTACTCTGCTTTTAACTCAGTTTTGTCTGGAAATCAGCAAGCAAAACTAAAAATCAAGCTCTACGTAAGTTCTTCATGCAGATGACATTCTGCCCCCCCACAAAAAGTTCACATGGTAAGTCACAGAGAACCTACCTGTAAAGAAGGCCAGGGAATGGCAGCCTGACCTTTGGATTGCCTCCTGGGTGGCACGGCACCCCATGTCCCAGCCACTTAGGACAATTTTTAATTTAAAAGGATAAAAAATTTGGACCAGCCTCAGGTCTTGTCATTTTGCCTATTTTGTGTTTGCACACTTCATAACAAGTCCTCTGCCTGGAAAAGAGTCTAGAAAGCTAATTTCACTGAACTTCTAATGTAGCTAAGGAACGGATTTTAGGTTTGACTTCACAGACGTCAAAAGAAGGGGAAAAAAGACTGAACTTCTCAAATTTTAACAACAGTTTTTTAGTCCCATCAAAAGAGAGACTGAAGAGAATAATTCAATTGAAAAAATTAGCCTCCCCTTCAGGTCCCCTTCCTAAGCTTCATTTAATCAGATGCATAAAATTTACTGGACTGTCTAGATGAGAAAGTGAGGTCAACATGGCTTCCAGTTCTGAATCCTGCAGAGTGTAAGCAATGGATGGGCGCTAGGATGACAAAGAGTAATATCCAAGAGTCAGTGCTCTCTGCTTCTCATTTCTCTTATTTCCCAGTCCTAATAATCCCCCATCTTTACTTTTTGAACCTGATAGCTGCCAGGAAATTTCAATCTCTGAAACAAATTTGGATCTTTCCTTAGGGTAACTATCCTCTCAGCAACAGAAAATAATACTGAAATGTTTTAACCACTCATTCCCCATGGACACGTAGTCACTGAACTATACCTGCTATGGGCTTCCCAGTTGAAGCACTTCCCAAGATGAATGCTACTGCCCTAACTCACCCCTGTTCACATGCTGTCTATTCGATGCTCTCAGACTGTCTAACTGTATTCATGTTAACTCATGGCCATGGTGACAGATTGTTTGCAGCAATAACTAATAGACAGCAATGGTGTCATTTTCAGGGCCTACCAAGGTGGCAGGCACTGTGGTAACTGTATACCTGCTGAATGCATTGCCATTTAACTCCCTCACCGCTTCCAAGTAGATGCTACTATTATGTTTCACAAATGGGGAAACTAAGGCACTGGCCATTTATGTGTATCAATAAACACGAAACATTACCTCCAATACCTAAGATACTCTTAACCTCAACATTAAAAAGATGCTAATACTGACAACCAAGATTTTCTATTTTAACCAGTTTAATGCTAACAAACAATGACTTACTTAAAAAAAAAAATAATTTTCCAACTGGAAATAACCAACCAAGCTATTAGTTGGCAGAACCCTGTCAAAGGCAAACACCTTTATACTTTAAAAGTATATCCATACCAACACCTGGAATTATGTAGCAGGTGTCTTCATAAGAAGTGAAAAGGGTTTTTGCTGGTGACTTCATTTTACTGTCACAGCATTCCTGTGAAAGGTTGACAAGAAGTAATAAAGTACAGCACAAATGGCCTCCTGAAAATGGTTTATGCTTTGCAGTTCTTCTTTTTTTTTTGGGGGGGGGTGGTACTGGGGATTGAACCCAGGGGTGCTTTATAACTGAGTTACATCTCCAGTCCTTTTTTTATTTTGAGACAGGCTCTCCCTAAGTTGCTGAGGATCTCACAGAGTTGAAGCTGACCTCAAACTTGTGATCCTACTGCCTCAACCTTCCGAGTCCCTAGGATTACAAGTGTGAGCCACAGTGTCCAGAGGTGCTTTATAGTCTTGCAGGCAATAGGGGCTAGTGTAGGATGGAGCCAGGTCATGAAGTGAGACTTGCAGGCAGCTGGATGAGAAAATGCTCACAGCTTGAATAACAGAAAGCACTACACAAGGAGACAGATGAAAGGATTTGTGAAACAAATCACTGAATTTTCGCAACACTAGAGTCCTGAGAAGGGAAATCATCTGACAGACTGAATCATGAATTTGTGCAATGCAAGAATATATAAAAGCATCAAGGTATGAATCATAGCCTCAAAAAAGTTTTTTTTAAAGATCCTTGCAAAAATCAGGCCTAAGAATACAGCAGCTCTTTCAAAAGTACTTGTCTTTTTATATCAGGTAGTAACTTATTTAATAATTTGTGATAAAACATTTTACAAAATTTACTGAAAGATCAAACTTCTGGAAACTAGTAACAGAAGGACAGAAAACAAAACAAAACCAACGCTCAGTGAAGCAGATGGTGTAAACACCATTTTATGCATAACAGGTTGTCATAAGAGCCAGTGGGCATGTTATTTTTACTTAAGGGGACTCCAATGTATAGCTAAACACTACAGAATAGTGTAGAACTTCATTCGGTAGAACTTTGTCAGAATTATAATTTTAGAAAAAATATTTAGAAAATTTTTGAAATTTAAAATATGAGGTTCTCAGAAATGCTGAGTGACTATTAAAAGTTATGAAAAAATTCTACACTGTGTCTCTAATAATCAAGTTACATCAATTTTTTGGTTTCACATTCCCATATGGTCTTTGTTTATTGAAGAAGGATGTAACTACTAAGAAGGTTCACAAGAAATCAAGCTAATCCATAAATGTTAACTCCAAGAGGTATTTCCATATGGGGAGCAAGGAGCTAGAAGAACCCTGCCCCCCACCATGAGGCATGTGTTATCTCTTCTCAATAAGATCCCATCATGTAGTGAGGTCATTTGCTCTGAGTTCTATATCAACTGATAAGGTATTCTGAGTCAGTACTTCTCAAAAGTTCCACACCTCATGGATCAGACTTTATTAGTCTCTTTTATAACAGGGACGCCAAACTGTCCAAAAGACTAACCACACAAACTCATCCTTGATTACCAACACCACTGAAACCGGCCTGAGGCTTCTATACACAATTACAGTAGTTTTTCCTTATCCTTAGTTTTTATTCCTATGGTTTCAGTTACCTGTTTCAACTGTGATCTGAAAATATGAAATATAAAATTCCAGAAATAAACAATTAATAAGTCTTAATTTATGTGCTAATTGAGTGGCATGATGAAATCACATGCTATCCTGCTCTACCTTCCTGGGAGGTGAATTATCCTTTTGTCAAGTTTATGATCACTGTATACACTACTCTCCTGTGAGTATCTACAGCACAATATGATATTTTGAGAGACCATATTAACATGACTTTTATTTGGCATATTGGCACAATCACTCTATTTTATTATTGGTTATTGTTCATCTCTCGTTGAGCCTAATTTATAAATTAAGCTTTATCACAGGTCTGCATAAACAGAATAACCATAATTATTGTTAGGTTTCAATAGTATCTGAGGTTTCAGGCATCCACTGAGGATCTTGAAATGTATCCCTCACAGATTTGGTGGGGTTACTGTATGAACATGTGCCACAAATTTATTCTTGAAGGACTGGGATTGTTTGTGATCAATCCCAGTTCTTAGGTTATAGGAATAATGCCCTATAAACCCTAGCCTGCCAATGGTGTTCCCCCAATCATAAGTGTGCTCACTCCCCAACCAGAAACGGATTAGAAATTGGGTAAGCAATGGGTGACATTTCCTTATCAGAGACTGCTAAGCTCCCACCCAATCATTCTCCCCTTCTTTGCTAAGAGAACCTACAGTCAGCACTGGTAAGTGAGGCACTTGGATGGGGCACAAAACTTAAGGTATGAAAAAACTAGATTAATCATGATAAATAATATTTCAAAATGCAATGTTCTTAAAAATCAAAATCAATTTAAGAATTCACAATGAACACAATATCAAAATTCTTTCTTTTGCCTCAGGTCTCAATATGGCACTATTATATTGCCTTAAAACATCATTTATCTTTTTTTCAAAATGAAATCTCTTGAATAAATTATTGTATATCTATGCCATGAAATAAAATACAGATGTTAAAATGATTCTATAACAATGCAAAAATATTCATAGCATATAGTTAAATTAAATGAAGCAATAAAGATATAATTATATGAGTTTTCTGGTGCCCCTTGAAACTTTACAACAAAGGTGAATGACTTACTTACATTATTGTAGTCCTGATCCTGACGGAATCCTACATTTGGGTGGAATGGGGACAGAGAGAACAATGGGTCTAGCCACAAAGTCTCCATTTTCTACCTCCTCTGCAGGTGGGGTGGCCCATGAGGTTTAAGTGGAAAGGAGGAGAAGGGGCTTCTGCGAAAGCTCTTAAAAGGGATTTGACTCAGCTTTGACACTTGCTTGTCTCCTCCTGTAACTATAAAGGCTTCAGGGGCCATTTCATGACTGTGGGGACTCAGAAAATGAAAATCCTGTGCTAATGTTGGTGGAGGAAAAAGAAAGAGCCTGGGTACCTGATGACATCACAAAGCCAACTTCCCAATCCACCTACCTCGGTAGTTCTTGTTACCTGAAAATAATAAAACTCTTAATTTGCTTAAAGTACTGCAATTGGGTCTCAGTAACTGACAGATGCAGTACTTAACTGATACATTATGAACACACACACACACATACACACACACACATACACACACACACGCTAAACACAATGGTAAAATCATCACCTTTATAAAATGTTTTAGAGAGAGCACCAACATCTCAACATTTGTCTTCCATCTTGTGGACCAAATTGCTAACTTTTCACCCTAACTATTCTAGTGTCAGTTTATTTCTATGAAGTCCATTTAACTAGATTTTTTAAAATTAAAGAGAGAAGCAAAACCCAGGGAAGTGTGGGGATTAGAAATGTTCCCCCTAATGCTGAACAGTGATGAGTGGACACACTATGAAAACCCAGTGGCACCAAATGAGCTGTCCAGGCGCAGAACAACAGGCTGCAGGACCTGGCCTTTTCTTCCCTCCTTTGCTGAGTCCACTCACTCACAGCCTTACCTATGGTTTCCATCCACCTCCTTAGGACGTTAGGATCTACTGCTCATCTGGAGCAAAAATTAACTTAGGTCTAAGATGGTGCCATTCTTTCAAAAACCAAGATTCTAGAAGACATCTTTCCCATTCCTGAGACTGCTCCCATGCAAAAGAGGAACACCCCTATATTAAGATATATTGGAGAGCACTGAACATTAAGCCAGAACTGTAAGGTAGTTTTAAACAAATGAAGCTTTTTCCCATTCAGTAGGAGAATAATCAAAACCATATGAACATGGTGTTGCCTAATGCAATTCCTTAGAAGATTTGAGAAAAATACCTATGAGAAGAAATCATAAGGAACAGTAACAAGTGTTAGTTTGTAAATATGCTGCTGACACTGGTGAGAGTAGGGGATGGAGGTGTGGGATGGCAGGAAAAAGGTAAAGAAAAGCAGAGCGTCTCAATCTGCTGAACAAAGGAGCGGGTGGGGCCTCCTATGACTAGGAAGATGTCAGTGCTTGAACTACAGGCTCCTTCCAAGGTCAGAGCCCCCATTTCAGCAGAAGAAAAGGAAAGAAAGCATCATTTACATTTCTCCTTGCCTGTATGGGTTAAGTCATAAGCCATGTGCCAAAACCCTAATCTGCAGGATCAGTTCTGAAAAGAGGAAAAGAACTCTGCCAAGCCTTTATCAACACCTGAAATTGTTTCTTTTCATTCCCAGAACTAAAGCTGCTTTATTAAATTTTTAAAATCTGAGGTCTGTCACTTTCCTCCAGTCCTGCAGACCCTGCCTCAGATTTCAAACAGTGCTTCAAGAAAGAAAGAACAAAGATGCCAGAGAGGCTATTAGTACAGTGATGAGCAGAGGCCTCTAGCCTTCCCCCAGTCTGGTGGAGATAGAGACCCCCAATACTCTAGCTGTAGGCCTCCATAGCCTCTTGGACAGCTCAGAAGAGCAGGTCCACTGGAGCCCAGGAGGGAGAAACTTGGTAGCTGTGGCCAATGTAATCATGAGATGTGGAATGCTGATGAGGGGAGATGATGTGGCTGGACCAGAGACCAGGCTTCACAATACCCTGGAGTCCCTCTCAGAGGAAAAGCAGAGAGCCAAAGGCTGAGAGAACAGGAGAGGCTGTCATCCCTTGCCTGGACCCAGCAGGAGCTCCCCAGATGAAGCAGGGAACAGGTGGGTTCCCCTGGAATCACCACTGTGCAGAGGAGGGAGGACCAGGGAGTCCTGGGGCCTGCTCCTCCTCTAGCTGCACATCTCTGGGCAGGCCGCTTTGCTTCTTCGGGACCTCACCTGGATCCTGCATAAATAATGAGGCCATCCATCAGAAAGGGAGCTGCTGAGGAGCTCCCACAGCTCCAAAGACCATGACTCTATGATTCCATGTCCTGGTACCTCACCCCTTCCTGATGCTGACTCACCCCACCACTTGTAACTTCTGGGTTTTCTTTTCCTGACCATCCAGCTGATTCAAGGCAAAACAGTAACAGAAAGGCAGAACTAAGATGTCAGGTCCATCTTCCCTCCTCCCCATATTACTGAGGCAGCCTCAGATCCTTGGGCACAAGTTTTGGCTTTTGGGCTATCCTCGAGACCCAGAGCTTCCTCTGCCCAAGCAGGCTGTTTTGTTAGGAGGCCCCATCAGCAGCCAGTGGGACCATGAAATAGCTCTCAGTGACCTTCCCCATCCCTCACACTGCTCTGGCAACATTCCCCATTCCTGCCAAGTCATGTAGCAGGTGGTAGAGGCTGGGACAAGGCACAGGAAGAAGCACTGCCAAAATCCCAGAGCCACATCAATCTAAGCTTTTCTGCCCTCTACTATAAGACCGTGGCAAAATCTTAAAAGCTTTAATGGCATTTTGTTATAGGTTAAACAAGTTTGCCGGAATGTAAAAGAAAAATCATCAACTTCTTAGAAGAAAGGGGAAGAAATCCCATTTTCTAGTGTATCAGAACTGCTTCATCTGAACTCTGGGACATACTACAAGGCCAGCCACAAAGGAGTGATGATGGTAGAGAAGATGGCTTGCCAAGGGTGTCATAGAGTCCCAAACTGGAACACTACAAGGGAGGCAGGTGGGGCCTTGGCCTTCCACCCAGCTCAACCTGAACAATTTGCCACAGGGGAAGCAGATACAGATGACCCTCAGAAACCCCTCTGGACCTCTGGTGCGAGACACCTCCCTTCCTACCTCCCTTCCTGCTGTGCGACTTCTCCCCAGGGCTTCCCACAGGGAAGAGGGCACTGTCCACAGTGGCCAGCATGACACTGTTGTAAAATAAAAGAATAAGGATGACCTAGGACTGCCTTCCCCACCAGAGCCCCCCACAGGAAGCAGGCACAGCAGGGGAAAGCAAAGGAGCCAGGAGAGAGAACACCTTTCTCAGGAACAGCCCCAGCCCTCACCCTCCCCAGGCCCACTCCCCCGCTGATGCCTCCCAGGCCCTGGACTCCCTGTACGATAAGTGGGGGAGGTTGTGTCCTTGCCTCCTTGCCAAGTCTGTGGCTGGGGTGCCTCTGAAACTTCCAAACATGAGCGACACTGGCCACTGGACTCCACTACTGCAGCACCTCATGCCTTAGGGGCAGGCAGGCTGCAGGCTCCTCCTTGGACCTGACCACAACATTTCCACTCAACAAGAGGCACAAGATTCTGATGTGAACTGATAACAATTTGAGTATAATCAAAGTCATAAGTTGGAGTCTTCTGATCCCAGGGTTGTAAAAGTCAGATTATTCATATCCTGGTGGTGGGGTGGGTGGATAAAGGCATTCTCCCTTAGGAATGTGGAAATCACACAAGGATGTGGGAGACCCTTGAAAATGTAGCTCACTGGGCTTCCTCTACGAAGATCACCCAGATTTAACTAAAAGCCCTACCCAGAGAAACTCCTTCAAAGAGTTTAGTGTAGTCTACTCCTTGCCTCTGGAATAAATCTCACAAGCTTGAGAACCAGTACAAATGCAACTTGGGAGGCAGAGGCAAGAGGCCTCAAGTCCAAGGCCGGCCTCAGAAACTTAGCAAGACTATGTCTCAAAATAAAAAAATTAAAAGGACTGGGGATGTTACTGAGTGGCAGTACATCCTGGGTTCAGTCCCCTGTACCAAAAACAACAACAAAAAAGAATCAGCACAAGTTCTGGCTTTTCCTCTCTCAACCAAATTATTCTCCAAGAAACTTCAGAACCCAGTAAGAACCCTGGCCTCTCAGGGAATGTCTTTTCCTTCCCAAAGAGCAAACTACCTACTTCCTTGTGGAAGCTTTAAGATGGTCAATATGATTTTCACCTCATAGCTTCAACGTCTGGATTGTTCTTTTGTCCATACAGCTTTGGTAAAATCTGCTCCATTGTGTTAAAAGTGTCTTAGTTATATATCAACTAGTCCAGGGCTGTGTTTGAATGAATTAGTCATTGTATCCATAATGTTCAGATGCTATCCAACCACAGGCATTTTTACCAATAAAATTCTAATACACAAATTCATACTCTTGTCATTATATGAAAATGTCACCACCATCAGCAACAAAAACATTGTCACAATGGCAAAAAATAACTCTCTGACACTTAGCTTAGGCTAAATTTAAAAGAAATGGAGTGTACTAACTCCCTTGTCTGTCTTCACTCTGCCTCAAAGCCTGATGATCGCCGATGCACTCCCAGGCCTTGCAACTCAGTGTACTCCCTGGACCAGCAGCTCTGGTGCCCGGGGGGAGCCTGAGAACCACAGAAACTCAGACGCCAGCCAACAGCCCTGAATCAGGATCTGTTTCACATTCAGAGGCACATTCAAGTTCAAGAAGCTCTGCTCCTTGACTGTACTTGTCCTACTCATTCCCTGTACATATACTTTGGCCCCAGATCTGAGATAGCCTCTGCTCCCGGGAGGCCACTGAAGTTTTCTCCAAAGGGTCCAGTCACTATGGTAATCTCAGTCTGGCCGGCATTCCACCCACCTGCCCATGCCCTGGCCCCCTTGGCCTTCTCCCTTGACTTGTCAAGGCAATGTTGGCTCAGGATGGCTAAAAATGTGCAAGGCTTTTTGCTCCCCAAAAATGTTTATTCATAAGGAAAAAGATCTATTTTTAGGCATCAACTGCTGGCCCATCCTGGCTCACCCAATCCCTCCTCCCACTTGCCCAATTAGAAAGATCATATTGTTTCCTGGCATACAATTCCAAGGGCATTGAACACAGGCAGGGGACCTAGAGAAGAGCTCCAAGAACAGCTCTTAGTGAATGGAACAAGATGATTTCTGCTCAAAACAATTTCCTCAGCCCCCACCCTTTCCTCCCACCATAGACCCCATGCTGAAAAGACGCCAAGCCACGTGGAAGCAACAGAACACCAACATATGCAAGACATATTTTTCACCCTCAATACACAGCAGAAAGAAGGGAAAGCTAATCAGTTAACTCTCCCTTTATCCCACCCAAGTTGAAAGTTTAATAGTCTAATCCCAGTTTCCCAGATGATAGACAGATGAGTCCAAGTTTTTTTTTTTTTTTTTTTTTTTTTTTTTTTAAGTGCAGAGGGGTGTGCATAAAAAGAATGTGAAGTTCCTAAAGTTCTCATCTAGCTGTGTTTTTGAATTCTGCCTTTTTGGGGGACCCTGGAAATGACCATAAGATAGCATTTACCTCATTGCCCGGTGCAGCATAGAGATGGTAATGTGAGGTACTTCCCTTCTCTTTGCTCACAGTAGATGGCACTAACTCATCACAGTACTCTCCCTAGATGGCAGCCTAGATGCTGCCTTAGCATCCTTCTCAACAGAGGCCCTAGTTCTGCAGCATGTCAGACCCATCCTGTGACTCCTGCCTTAGAATCTGCATTTTAATAAACTCCCAGGTGACTTCATATGCACACCAAGATTTAAGAAATGCTGGTGTGAGTTGCTATCACCTGATATGGCTCTACCAAATGAGATACACCTGCTACCCTGTATCCTGGTCTCTTGTCTTGGGGTTTCCAACCTGCTGTCCAAATTTCTATTCCATTTTTTCCAAAGGTTCTAGGTTGGAGGCTTATCTACAACAATGAGCCCATTTAAATTTTTTAAAATAGTAGCAAACATTCAAAGATTGGAGGACAATGTAAAAAAGAAGAACAAAAACAACAACAAAAAAAAAAACAGATTTCTGACTGATAAGCAGTACCCTTGACAATCCTGGGCCCACATTTCCACAGATGGCTAAAGCTACACAGTGGCTATTCATTTCAGATGGCACAGACTCTCCAGTTTATCTGAGGATCCACTACTCACTACTGCCTTACCCAGCCTTTCCACTCACACTTACTGACTGCCTAAATACATGACTATACCATTACAGAGACCAAAGTCATTCCCCAAATCAACAACAGCTGCCCATGTCACCTCCACCTTCACCTGCTTATTTCGTTCCTTTCACCAACTATGAAGGTCAGCAAACATACCTGCACAGGCACAGTCTCCCTTCCCAAGGACCCCACAGAGGAGCATATGCAGAAGGAGCTTC
Organism: Sciurus carolinensis; assembly: GCF_902686445.1. NCBI lineage: Eukaryota > Metazoa > Chordata > Mammalia > Rodentia > Sciuridae > Sciurus > Sciurus carolinensis. The sequence goes on from NC_062218.1 coordinate 64,318,372, forward strand.
CTCCTCCTCATCCAGCCCCTTCCTCTGAGATTCACAGGTTGCCTGAGATCTGCAGCCACCCACCACCTACCCTTTATATCTCCAGTGGTTTGCCACCAACCACACACCAGAAAGCAGGATCCTTTAAAACATAAGCAATCCATCCATAACCTGCTTCAAATTGCTAGCTCAGTCGCTCAACTACAGTGTGATGACCTGAGGCTTGTCACTAGACCCCTGCTATGGTTTGAGTGATGGTGTCTTCTCCAAAATTCACGTTGAAACTCAGTCCCCAAGATAGTATTCAGAGGTGAGGCGTCTGACAGTGATTAAGTCATGGGGTTCTGGAATTAGTACCCTTATTAAAGGGCTCCAGGTTGAAGAGAGTGTTCTCTTGCCCTTCCACCTTCTGCCAGGTGAGGACACTGCAACAAGGCACTAACCTAGCAGCAGAGAGCAGCCTCCACCAAACACCAGTGTTAGCACCTAGATCTTGAGCTTGCAGTCTCCTAACGTAAGAAATACATTCTGGCCTTTATGAATTATCAACCCTAAGGTACTTTTTTTGTAGCAGTATACATGGACAAAGATAACCCCCTGAGCCTCTTTCCTTATCTATGAAATTAATGGTAGAACTTGATTTATTACTTCACTGAGTAATTTTAAGAAACAGAAACCAAGTGCTTAGCATACAGTATGTGTTTAATAAAGGTGGTGATTTCTATGGTTGTACAGAGTTGGTGCTTAGAAGATACTGGTTAGCCACTGGCTTTCTATCACCTTTGACTACCACCCCAACTGAATCAGAGCTGTCACACGCTCCACACCATCATCTAGAGCAGGGAATGACATCTGTGGGGGTCTCTGGCCACAATGCCCACATCAGCATCTGAAGATATGGCTGCTGGAACAAGTCCTAAAACCACACTGCCAGGCTCGGCATTCTCCTTAACTCCACACCTAACTTCTAAAAGACCAGCCAAACTTTTCATTGTTGTTACTTTTTAAGTTAGAATTTTCATTTTTCTCCTTTCAAAATCAGTAAAATATACTTTTGAATTCCATTTCGGTCCACACGAATCTCTCCCTTCTCTGATCTCACACTGCATGTAGTTAAGACTAGCAGTCCAGCACTTAATGCTCTCTCAACATTTTATATAGGCCGTCACCTTCCAGAAAAACTAAGTGGCCTCCAAATGTGATTAGCATAGATGCTGCAAACAAGTTTTTAAAACACACACACACAAACACAGAGGCATGCATAGCATTTTCCTTGTTTTAAGCAAAACAGACCCTCTGTTTTTCATTTATCTTATACCAGCAGAGTGTGAAGCAATGTAGCAAACATAATACATACCATGCCCACCAATATCCATTCTCTGTTTGCTGAGAGATACATTTTATGTTAACTAAACTATGAAATAGAACTCTTCAAGTTGTCTTTGGTTATGTCTAACTCACACACTTTCACAAATGAAAAGTGACTAAATTGGGTCACTGTCCTGTTTGTTTCCTGAAAATGGGACTGGTGATGATCTCTGAGCTGTAGCATTTTATCTGCCAACACTGCAAAACTGACGGAAGAAACATGATGTGTCTTTACAAAAACAATGGTCTCCACGCAAGTTCCTCCTCTCAGTTCTAAAATATCAGTCACTGGTTTCAAAGGCCACACATTCTGGTCTCAGCTGTCTTTTTCAGGAACCAGGACAGGCTCACATCAATGGCTTCTTACAGGAATGGTTTGGGAGAACCACACAGTTCATTTTTAGTATCTCGAGGCCTGGCAGCAGCAGAAGTGTTTGGGAGATTTCCTAAGACCCGTGACTTAGGGCACTTATTCAAGTCCCCACTGCTGTTGCATCTCTGCAACCAGCTTTGACTTACAAGTGGGGTATTAAAGTAGCTACAACAGTGAGGAAGAACAATTTTTAGGGTTGTGCAGCACAATAGGGTAACTACAGTTTACAATTTATTATATTTTATAAATATATAATTTATAAGGAGAGTTTAGTCTTCTAATATAAAGAAATAAATGTTTAAAGAAATAGACATGCAAATTACCCTGATTTGATCATTGCTTATTGTATCAGAGTTATCACACTATACCCCATATACATGCACCATTAATTTTTTTTAATTTTAATAAAACATAACCAGCTATAAAATTGCCAGTGTTAATTGCAGTGCTGGACAACAGCTCTTTCTCCAGGGGGCAGACAAAGCCTTCTGAAGGGGCGCTCAAGGCTGGCGTGGAATGAAGCACTTGTCTGAACAAAACACACATCCCTGCCGGGCAGTCCCCACCTTACTATGGGGACGTGGAGAGTTTCCATCCCACACTCTTAGTCCTTAGCAACAAGAAAACCCCAATGTTTGTGACATTCCCATTCCCTTAGTGAGTGGACAGTGCTGAGCCCTGGCATTGCCAAAGAGAATCATGGAAGTTTTGGGGCAGAGACTGAAGTGAACTATGAGGAAAAATGACACCAATATTAGCATTAAAACCAACCAAAAAAAAGAAAGAAAAAAACAAGGAACAGAAATCTTCCCACCTACCCCTTATAGAAAGTGCCTAATTAATTGCTTGACATAACACCCTTGAGTCTGCAGCTCCACCTTTCCAAATGTCCTTACCCCATCCCCCTGCCTTGTGTGTGCCGGTTCTTAGGGCAGACTGAACCTGCTCACTCAAGTGGTCCCTGAGGCCTGTGGGCAGAGAGAGTGCGCTGGCCAACACCCAGAGGGAGGGGGCATGTGGGAAGAACATCTCTCGAAGATTTGCTGATAACAACACAAACACACCCCAAAGTCTTATGGGGGCTCCTCTGAGGTTTCTCACAGCCTTGGAACATGGGAGCCATGAGAAAGGTTACCCTCCTATTTCAAATGTAAGACCCTTCACGAACACTCTGGTGTGGAAAACACAAAGTCAGACCCTGGCCCGTCACCTCTGTCTGGGTGCCCCTGGCCAGGCCAGTCACGAAGTTCTCAGGAAGAACACAGGGTCCCTTTTGGACACTCTTGCATGGGCTATATGACCATCTGGCACCTGATAAATCATTTACTAAAACAGATTCCAGCCTTCTAGTGATGAGGGCTCCACTAACACTCAAGAAGTGGAAAAAACATTAAGACTGCTATAAATCCACACAGAAGACGACCTTCAGTTAAGGCTTGCTTGGTGGGACAGTGGTAATCAATAAGCACCCGCACACCTGGGTTGAAGAGGGCAGTCATTACCTCATGCCCACCTAGACCACAGATAGCAGAGACCTGGTCACCATAGTTCAGTTTTTTAAAAAAGCATCCCTCTTTTAAAAATATACTTCTGTAGTAGAAATAACATTAGAATGCTTTGAGTTTGAATTATGACAAGGGTCTACTTTATGAGGAAAGTCGTTTGTAATTCTAGAATATTTTAGTTACAGAAATTTAATAGCTCTGAGACCTCTGGGTTTGTTTTTAAAGACTATTGTCATTAAGGTTTTGTCCAACTACTTCCACATTTTTCAGAAATAGATTCTCTAGCACTGTGTTATGGCTCTAATTTGTCACTAGGGGAATAAAAGGGCAATAATCTTGAACACGCCTCACGTTACCCTGGGGCTTGCTTCCTCCAGTAAGTCCCTTGAGAGGCTTGGTTTTCTGAATGGGAAATGCTGCTGTGGGGCACAGTCAAATCGCCCACTCTCAGAGCTGCCATGGCCACATGCCCTTGTCCTTCTGTCCATCTACCAGTACAGGGTGTTGGTGCTCTGCTTCCTAGGACTTCCAGGGATCCTCCGGTGGGCTCCTCTCAGCCACGGCTGCTCTGTTTGCATCCTGGCAGGTGCTGAACACAACTGAACCTGCCCATTCCTCTCAGCTGCTCCAGCTGATCAGAGTTCCTGCTGGGCCCACTCCTTGCTTGACTGATGCTGTTGTCTTTCCCCCTTCATCTCTACAAGTCCACCTTGTGCCTGACCTTTGAGGTCCAGCTCAAGGCCACTTCTTCCATGGAAACTTTCCCTTTAAACTATTGCCCCCTGGAAAGGGGGTCACTCTGGTCTTTAGCTGTGCCACTTCAACGCCATGAGTACTTTCCACAGCTTGGTAGACGTAAGAGCACCTCACCAGACCCACTCCTGGAAGCTGGAGTCCTCTCTGACTCCCTTCTCGTTCCCCACATGGCATCACACCCAGTAAATGCTCCCTAGGGAAACCTCCTTAGGACCAGGCCCTGCCCACAGCAGGCGGTGTGCATCCTCAAAGGTCCCTGAGTTCCCCAGCTGTGCATCTCCAGTGTGCCCATCCTCCCTCTGCTGCCCCTCTTCAAGAAAAGATCACAGTGGGAGGGTCACATCCTCAGCCTTACCTGAGAGACAGTCCTCAGGCTCAGGGCACAACCTCCTGTATACAGGTGCAAAACTGGTACAGCTCAAGGCCACCCTCAGGATGCAGGCTCCAGAAATTTCAGGGCACAGGAAAGACCATGCAGGACTGAAGAAAGAGTCTTCTTCAGTGGGGTCACCTTCAGATACAGCTGAAGAACTAAGTGTGACAGTGAGACTTGTGCACAGTGACAAGGATGAAATTTCAGGCAAGACAATGCCATTGTTACATGTAGACTGAGGGCAGAACAGGCAGCTTGAGAAGGGGCAGGGGGGAATCTGTCTGAGCCTTTGTTTATATTCTGCAATTCCAGGCAGAGCCACAAGAGGCTCAGAATGTTGGAGGCCAGTTCAGCTCCAGTGGGCTAATGGACCAGGTGGGAGAAGCAGCGGGTAAGCACTCTTGTCCCCAGTTCTTGTGAAGGGCACCAAGAAACACTGAGGACAATCACTGATCATGCCCCATCCAGGGAAACAATGAGAAGGCCTGACCTATCAATTCAGAGTCTCCCACAAGAGCAACTCTACAGGCATAGTCAATTTCCTTATGAGCTTCAGCTCCCTGGATGCTATAGACAGTAAACTCCATGAGTGCAGGGACCATGTGGGACTTCCACATTCAACACCGAATACTTGCACACATCTGCCACACATAGCAGGAATGAAGTTGAGTGACACTTCAGAGGGTAAAAGAGAGCTCATTTGAATTGTCACAAGTAGCATATTTTGAACATAATGCATCTAAGCTAATCAACTTTACCACTTTGGTATTTATACAGTATAGGACAAGGATGGGCATATACAATCTCTAAATCAAAACTGATAGCTGCTTTCTTATATGACTATCATTTTTTTAACAACAAAAATTTAGCCAGGCAAACCTCCTTTGCAATTTTTGTTAATAGGATAAATATGTTGTGTGTTTGCTTGAATCCTCAAATGACGGATCTGTGCAGATGCAGTGAAGGATCCACAGTTCTGCTGACCACAGCAGTTTTAAAGCAGCTTGTCAGCAGCGTCTGACCACCTTGGTAGGATAGTCGGGCCAAAGGCAAAAGTGTGCCAGTAAGTTCTAGGCCATTTTCACACACGTCACAAACAAAATACAAACTATAGTGACCATCTCAGCAGGCCCGTAACTGCCTTTCAGTCAGCTTTCTAGTAACTGGGTCAGCAGTTAAACTTTTCTTGTCTTGGGTTTTTTTTTTTTTTTTTTTTTTAAAGAAAACATTCCCTAACCAAAATATGGAATTCATCTGCATTGTAATCCCAAGTGGAGAGCAGATTCATTTCCTCTTGATCTGTGTAGCACTTCCTCCCACTCACTCTCATTTCTCATGGACAATGAATAGAAACACTCCCCTGTAGGAATCTCAGTCGCCTCTTTGAGACAGATGTTTTTGAAAGCACTGACAAGCTGCTTGTCACTGTGAGGCGGACCATACACTCTCACAGACATTTGGGTCCACCATGGCGCACAGAGCAATTCTGTATGGCTAGCTGGAACTCGATCCACTAGGGCTTATTGTTATTCAGCAACTTTTCCCTCATGACCTCTAAACCAACACACTCCCCACCAGGAGGCAACATGTAAGGTCCTGGCTTTCTAAAGTCATCATCATCTGCTACAGAATCAGGAGTAGGACTTCCTGTGTGTTGGTTCCTTTGTGAAGATCTAGTATGGTTTAACCCTTCAACAAAATATTACTTTCAGGAGGTGAGATTGGGACTTGGGAAAGAACATGGACATTTTTAAGACACCAGGGCACTGTTTATGAATTTCTGCTAGGTAAAAGGGGTCTTTGTGGCTTGAAAGAGTATTACTCAATACTTCTCAAACACCCACATCAGTTCATGACTCCCTCCGCCCCCTGCCTTGCTTGCTCCCTGAGAGAAACCCACTGCAAGCTTTTGCCTTGTTGAAAAAGACTTGGCACAATGTGAGGAGGCGAATCATTCAAGCCACCTGGATGTGCTCTGCAATAGTTTTTCCAAAAGTCCTCGCATTTCCAAATGCACCTAAAAAAACAAACCTAAATGTCTGTTAAACTCACTCCTTAGGAGACCCACTTTGCTCCAACAGAGGCAAATAACTGAGAGAAATTTCAGAAGAATCTAATGCAGCTTACTTGAACCACCTGGTTCATGGCAAGAACAAGGAACTTGTTTATGCATATTTGGAAGGGTATAAAGTCAATCAAGGGAAGACCCTTAAAAACAGACCCATCCTCACTTAATCAGCCTTTGGGAAAGGCCATGATACAGAGGATGAATTGGAGATGCAAAGATAATATTTGATAAAGACACCAAGATTTAAAACCTAAAACCTGCACATAGGGTACTCTCACCTACCTTGTCACCTGCTGCTATGGTGTCCAGAGTTCCAATTTCTGCTATACCATGAAAAAATCTGAAGTGGCTGTTTGAGTCATTAAGGTCAGGCAAAAGTATACACTCAGAGCTGCACATACCTTCTTGGTATCAGTACACAGTGTCAAGCTATATTATTGGCTCTCTCTATAGTCTTTGTTCTACCAACAAGGGCATTTTACATGCAACATTAAATTTCAATCTTATATGGAGCAATCTTTGAGTGGATTGATCAAAAAGCTGTAACTACAGCAACACAAGTTTTCAAACTTGCCAGCCTTAGGGACTCAACAGAACCTTTAGAGGGATGTGTGTATGTGTATGTGATAAAAATACAGAGGGATTCAGAGAGTGGTGATACAGCAGAGCATTTAAGGGCATAAACTAATCAAAGCATTCCATCACTTAATCAGTTGTATGACCTTGGACAAATCACTCACCTTTAAATCTCAGTTTCCCCATGTATGACATGCACCTAGTTATAGTGCCCAACACAGAGAAAGCTCTCAATAAATGGTAGTTTTTGTTGCACAATTCTTAATAACCTCAACTCCAGGGCTTGCTGATGTTTAAGACAATTTGGCAGACACCTGCTCTATGACCAGAATTGAGCTCTAGTTCTCCTTGCCACTTAAAGGTCAGTCTGCAAGTCCTGCTTATATTGACTAAGAGTTTCCTGATGACACAGTAGTTACACAGAAACATCTATTTGTTTAGTCCTTCGCTTTCTCCTGCTTTCAAATGTCTGTGGATTGATCTATGTGGATCCCAGAAATGTAATCGTTAGTTGCTGGGCTGAAGAGGTTTTTCTCTGTTTGTTTTTACTAGAGGTCAGTTCTCTGAACCTGTGGTTTGCAAACTTTTTTCTGAACATGTAATACTATTTATCAAACAGAACCTGACAAGCAATCCCAGTTCTTTACATGAAACAGATCAAGTCAGAGCTGTAGAGGGTTAAGAAGAGATTCTCTTCCCATGGCTTCCACGTAGCTCCTAAAGTGCCCCTAGGAACTGCAACCTCTTGTAGAACATGCTCAGAAAATCGTTGATTTAAACCTCTCTTCTGACTTCAACCTCATGGCCTACAAATTCTGGCTGGACTGCACTAGTAGAGATCATTGGTGAGCTCATGGTAGTCAACGCCTGGCTTCATCAGTAACAACAAAGTCAGAGACCCACAAACCACGATTCCTCATTTCCTAAACATCCCCAATGTGGCTGTGAGCTTGGTGGACACACTTAGTTTCTTTCTTTTACTGACTATGTATTGAGTTACATCAACTTCCCAACCCCCAGAATGCCCTAGGACCAGGGTTTACACAGCTATACCAACCAGTACGGTATGGATGGTATCATTATCAGCTTCTGGAGGAGCCATAGTTCACTGATGGCTCTTTGCACACACTAGGCAACAACATGTCAACCAAGGCTGAGCCAGTCTAGCAAAAAAATCATTTTAAAAATCCAATTAATTTTCAGTAAAAATGCCATTCCCACGGTAGATATGAAGTACAATAGATATGAAGTAAAAGCACAGTTTCCAAACATGAAATGAACAAGGATCAAAAAAAACAAATTAGAAATTCAGAGCAAGGGCTCAGAATAATGAAGCAGCTGGGGAAAGTCATTGCTTCAGAAAGTGCAAGACTAGGAAGCAGGCCCTTCCTCCTGGGTTTAATTGCTGCTCAGCGGAAGCATGACATAGATTTAAGTGTGGGAATCCAAGAGGTAGAGGGGGAACTTGTTCAGGGTGGTCTGAGGGAGACCAGCCAGGAGTAATGGGGCTGGAGCCAACCAACAAAAAAAATCCCAACCAATCGTGAGGAAAATATTTCCTCCTCAGAAAAGGCCGCTTTGCCTCCCCAGGGAATGGCTGGAAGACTCCCAGCCTGAGTCATTCGGAAACAGATTTTACAAAGCACTGCAGGGTATCCCAGGGGAATGGTCTGGCCATGACAGAGGAAGAGGCTTCATGACCAAGTGGGTCTTTTCCAGTTCCAACTCCCATGATTCCCGGATCCTTCTGCTTCTTTCCAACTCACTGGGGCCAGTATGGTTGTAGCAGGACTGCCGTGATCCTCCATTCTGAGCGTGCTAGGGCCTGGACATAACTGCTGAGGGGGCTCTGGCTGAGGCCTCCCAGTTGCAGCCTCATCTCCTGTGTAAACAGCTCCACCAAGAAGACAGCACATGTCATGTCTAAGGATCTGCCAGCCCAGGCACTCACCAGTCAGGTCTCCCTCTCACATCTCCACATCTTACCTGCTGAAAACAGGCCCTTGTGCCATCTACAAATAAGATCTGCATCTAGAATCCAGGAATAATTAAAAGTATTCTGTGATAGGAACACTGGAAAGGCTTCACATCCCACAACTGGTCATCAAGTGGAGCAAATGGATCACACCCAATGCTGTGTCTGCTCATACATAATTATTAAGCCATAAGAATGAGCCCTAAGCAACACTGGTCACCCTCATACATAGCTGTCAGACAGTCTTCAGGAAACTGTCCCCGAGAACAGGTCAGAAACTTCTCTGTGAATTCCTCCAACCTTTCTGAGGCAGCATGAGCTTTGCCTTGTTGGGTCATTCACGCTGAGAGTAGATGTCATGTTCTGGTGCTGTTCATCACACGCCCAACATATTACAATTCTTGTTAACTATTCACTTGACTCAGGTTTCTGGAAAACCCCTGTCTAGAAATTTCGTTTTAAACCAGAAGAACCTCCTTCGTGTATCAGATTAGATTTTAAAAACACATTTTTCTGTCTGGTTTCAAAGCTTTTGCCGGGTGCTAGTGTTTATGTTGGCATACCCATTAACTACTATTATGTAAAAAAGTGCCTCAGAATGGCTTCAAACAACAATGATTTATTACTTCTCATGATTCGCTGGGTTGGCTAGGCAGTTCCTCCACTGGTTTTGCCTGGGCTCAGTCATGTCCTGTGTCCAGTCAGGTCATCAGGGCTAGGAGCCCCATAACTGGCAGTGGCCTATCATCAAGGCACCCCTCATCCTCCTGGAGGCTAGACCACTTCCTTACATGAAGGTCTCAGCCATTTCAAGAGGGTTAAAGTGGAAGCTGCCAGATCTCTTGGGGCTGCAGTTCTGAACTTACACAATACTTCTGTCACATTCTATCTGTGAAAGCAAGTCAGAAGGCCAGTCTAGACTCAAGGATGGGGAAATAAGACTCCAGTTCTTGATGGTAAGAGCTAAAAAGAATATATGTGACTATTTTTAATCAACCCCATGTCAGTACCCCTCAACTGTGTCAGAGTGACAAGAGTTCTGGGACATGGTCATAGTTCCTGAGTCCAAAACGATCCTCTATCTGACTCTTGGAGAGCCTTTGCACACATCAGTATGCTGAAGTCTCCGAGAGGTCCCGTAATAAAAATAAAACCTGTTTAACTTTCTATAATCATTAACAAGTTTGTAGAAACAGAGGAAGACTATTTTCCTATAACAACATTCTGGAAGACTGGTCATGAATCCCAGAGTTTTGAAGTTCTAGTTTAGCATATTTTGTTGTCTTATGAGATGTTCCAGAAATGTCCCATATATGTCCACATTACCTTCTAATACATGGAAGTATGATACAATATACCAAGTTCTGAGTGAAGATCGCCCCACTTATCCCTAAGGGAATTAGACACAAAGAAACCTTCACTAAAAATCATCTTGATTAGCCTTGGAAAACATTTGAAAGTTGTATGCACAAAGCCTTGGCATCTTTTTCTTCAGCTATGATAGTTTTGAGCACTGACAGAAGTCTTGGTTCCTACAGAATGAAGGTTGAGATGCACTCTGATGAAACTTCCCAAGTTTAAACTTCAGTGACAAGAGCAAAACAGTAGAGTAGGAGGCCAGTGGCTTTTCTTCCACCAGGGGCAAAAGAGTCACTAAAGAACCGTTTCACTTCTTACCTGTCTATTGGCCATGAACCTGTACCCTCCCATACAACTTTCTGCTCAATTGAAAAGAAAATATTCATCCATCCTAAAATCAGGTTCTCCACTGGCAATTCTCAGTAGCTGTGATAGGAAAATTAGTAATCTAACACTCTATTCATGAGACCCTGATGGTCCCAATAGAGGGTGATGATTCAGATAGGGAGAACCAAATCAAATCAAAGGTTCGGGCTATTATGACAAGAGCACTCACAAGACCACAGCAGTCACGAGCAGTCTCCTCAAACTCAGGGACCAAGTCTGTGCATGAAGAAGAGTGCAGCCCCCCGTGAAAGCAAACTGTGGCACTGAAGGCCAAACCCAAGAGTGAAAAAGTGCCCTATTTACTTTGGTATTCACTCTGGTATTGGGGACAGTGACTAACAAAGGATACAGAGAATTTCATCTGGCTGCTTGGAATAGTTCTTCTCAGAATTGATCGTTCTTACATTCATTCACTAAAGGACAGTAATTCAGCCAAAGATACACGACAGTCAGTGGTCAATTTGTTAAACTGAACTCAAGAGATCCTCTCATTTCTTTCTTTGATGTCAAATATTTTAAGTCTTTATCTTGTGTTGTAAAGTCATCAGGGAAACATATCCTTCTTGAAGCCTGACTGCAATTTCAAAAGACGGAACAAAAGTGAGCCTACAGAGAAATGGGGAATTCCATGGGAAAAAATACTCCATAAATGATGAAAGAGGAAATAGAAATTCCTCAGGGACAAAGAATTTTGTGAGTACACTGGTTACACTAAGAAATAAACAAGGTGACTCCTTGTTCTATAGCAAAGACACATGGAGGGCCTCTCTGAGAATGGATCAAAACCAAATATATATGCATTGTTTTGGGTTTGGTTTTGTTTTTGTGGTGCTGGAGATTAAACCAGGGCTTCGCATGTGCTAGGTGAAGGCTCTGAGCTAATCTCCAGGCCTTCTGTGTAGTTTTGAATCTAAGCAGCTAGAGGTCAGTTAGTCCAACACTGGGTGAGACAGTAATCGATCTACCATCCGCAGGGCTCCTACAGAAGGATCTGGGAGTCACCCTCAAGCTTCTGCTCCTAATGAAATCTGAGCAACGGCCCAGGACCTGGGTGCTATGTTAGATTTTCTTCCCCTCTACCAATACAGTGATTCCAACAGGAACAAAAGACAAAGACAGCCAAAGGGATTGAGATTAGCTGCATAATGTAATATGGGGGAAAACCTGATGTCACCTTATTACTTTTCTTCCCTTTCTCAGTCCATGTTCTGAAGGAAACTAAAAGCAGGTGTGCCCCTCCAGCAGGGCCAATGCTGTGGGACAACTATACTGCAGAGAGGGGAAGGAATTAGGAAAAAATAAATACAATCGGTTCTGAATGCTACTGAATATAACTAGATAGTTCCAGAAATACAGAACACTTGGAGCTTGTTAGAATGAAAGAAAATACATGGTTAACAGAGAAAAACAATAGTATTTTATGTTTTTCTTTTGCTACAAGGAATTGAACCCTGGGGCACTGAACTATAAACCCAATCCTTTTCTTTTAAATTATTATTTTTTTAATTTTGAGTCAGGGTCTCACTAATTTGCTGAGGGTCTTCCCAAGTTGCTGAGGCTAGCCTCAAACTTGTGATCCTCCTGTCTTGGCCTCCCAAGTCACTGGGATCACAGCCATGATACTTGGCTACTTTATGTATGTATGTGTGTGTGTGTGTGTGTGTGTGTGTGTGTGTGTGTCTACATATAAATTTTTTTTTTTGAGTGGTGCTGAGAAACAAGCCCAGTGCCTTGCATATGTTAGGTAAGTACTTTACCACTAAACTACATCCCCAGTCCATATTTTATGTATAAAATTGACCACCAACATAAATCAAGTCAATTTCCCCTTTAACAAGGTATTCGTGGGCCATACAGTATCTTTGAACCCCACACAGGTTGTCTAAGTTCCAGTCATCATTCTGTACCTAAATTGTTACTACAATGGTGGGATATAAGTCAGGGTTTGGATATAAGTCAACAGAAATGGTTCTGCCACAAATGGTACCCACTTTTTATTTTTATTTTATTTTATTTTATTTTTTTGTGGTGCTGGGGATCAAACCCAGGGCCTTGTGCTTGCAAGGCAAGCACTCTACCGACAGAGCTATCTCCCCAGCTCTGAGCTATCTCCCCAGCCCCCCACTTTTTAATGTTTGTATGGGAGAGGCAGCAAAAGCAGGGGCAAGGGCCTCAGGAGGTTCAAGCCCGGCCTCTCCTGGCTGCCTTCTCAGCACCTTATACATCCATGTCTCAGTCACCCCAAACCATTCGCTACTTCCTGACCACACTGTACTTCATGCCTCCTCTGCCCACATTTCTCTCTGTCTGCCATCTCTTAGCAAAAGCTGGTCATCCCCAAGTCCTACTTCAAATGTCAGTTCTAAGATACCTTTCCCAATGGCAGATTTAATTGTTTCTTTCTCATCCCTAATATAATTGGTTTACCCAGTGGCAGTGACTTCTCTACTTGTCCACACATGGCTAGAATCAAAGCTCTTTAAGGACAGGGACACCTCCCTACTCTTTATTGCCCCAGCATCACACAATAGCTCCAAATGATTAGATGTCTATAGCCTGAGGATCACATCTCCTCATCTCCTGTGTTATGATGACAACAAAGCTTTCACATCAGCGTAACAGAAAAAAACAGAAAAATAAAGCACAGAATGCTTTTTAAGGTCCACTAACAGCACTGGATTCCACCTTCTTTCCTTCCCCAGGAATTTCCCCAACTAATAAGGCTGGCTCTGTTCAAACTTGGCTGGCCACAGGTTTCCAACAGATTTTTTGTTTTCTTTCAGATCTGAGCGTTTGGAAAAAATATCGTAATTTCCTTGTAGGTCTACTTATACTTCGGTAGGCTGATTAGCACTGAGGAAACTTCAACCCTATGAGGAGCCCTGATAATTCCATTGTTCCACTTACTCTGTTAGTCAGGAGTTCTTACTGAGGCACGTGGCATTTGGGGAACAACATTTAGACACATCTCAAGATTCTCCCAACAACGTCCTTCACTTTTCAGCATCAGTGATGTCTATTTTTGAGGAACCCAACCTAAGAGAAGTACCAAACTAAAGCAAACAACTTGACACAGGAAGGGAAGGCAGACCAAGGGGTGCCCCTTCTTCAGGTGCAGAGAAGAAGTCTTGGTATATATAACCCTGCCATGGCACATCGGGCTGAAGAACCATTCCGTGTCACCATCGTAATGGTCTGACAGCCTTAGGAAGTAAACTGAGCTGTCTTAAATCTCTGAGAATTAGTGTGTTATATGTGTTCTAAAACAGATTGGGTTTCAGGGGCTGTTTCCAACTTCCATGGTATTAAGTTTCCTTTTATTCTTTCCAGCACCACATTTCCAATAAGCCCTTAAGAAAAAAACTTACCCTTAGGGAAGCATACTTTGCTATCTTAATAAAGTCTTCCAATCCTTAGGAGATAAGTCACCATATTTTCATTCTCAAAAATATTAATTTTATTCCCTCAAAGAATCTTATGAAAATATTTGTATTTCTTGCCTGAGTTCCCTGGGAGGTAAGCTGAAAAACTAACTAATAAAGGATAATTCCAATATTACAAAAGACAATACATATTGGAATATGGAAATAATTAAGACTCAAAGAAAAATATGTCAAGCCCTCAAAGCAAAAGTCCTCTAACTAGAAAGTACTGTCCAGAGGCTCTTGCCTGACTTATATACAATAGACATTATTCAGGGTATGTGGGATTTTAAACCAAGTAAGTAGGTAAAAAATTCAAGTTCCTATAAATGGTAAACTAATAGATGAGGATTCACTTCCCACAAAGAATTCATAAATAGATTCCATTAAAATAGTATGCTCTTTACATTACTGATAGTTTCCTTTGCTGAGAGAAAGCTTTTTGGTTTGAATCTATCTCAGTTGTTGATTCTTGCTTTTATTTCTTGTGCTATGGGAGTCCTGTTAAGGAAATCTGATCCTAAGCCGACATGTTGAAGATTTGGACCTACTCTTTCTTCTATAAGATGAAGGGTCTCTGGTCTGATTCTGAGGTCCTTGATCCATTTTGAGTTGAGTTTTGTGCAGGGAGAGAGAGCCTACAGAGTGGGAGAAAATCTTTGCCACTCATTCTTCAGATAGAGCACTAATTTCCAGAATATATAAAGAACTCAAAAAACTCTACACCAAGAATACAAATAACCCAATCAACAAATGGGCTAAGGAAATGAACACACACTTCACAGAAGAAGATCTACAAGCAACCAACAAACATATGAAAAAATGTTCAACATCTCTAGTAATAAGAGAAATGCAAATCAAAACTACCCTAAGATTCCATCTCACCCCAATTAGAATGGAGATTATCAAGAACACAAGCAACAATAGGTGTTGGCGAGGATGTGGGGAAAAAGGTATACTCATACATTGCTTGTGGGGTTGCAAATTAGTGCAGCCACTCTGGAAAGCAGTGTGGAGATTCCTCAGAAAGCTTGGAATGGAACCACCATTTGACCCAGCTATCCCATTCCTTGGACTATACCCAAAGGACTTAAAATCAGCATACTACAGAGATGCAGTCACATCAATGTTCATAGCTGCTCAATTCACAATAGCCAGATTGTGGAACCAACCTAGATGTCCTTCAATTGATAAATGGATAAAGAAACTTTGGTATATATATACAATGGAATATTTCTCAGCCATAAAGAATGATAAAATTATGGCATTTGCAGGCAAATGGATGAAATTGGAGAATATCATGCTAAGTGAGATAAGCCAATCTCAAAAAACCAAAGGATGAATGATCTCGCTGATAAGTGGATGATGACATATAAAGGGGGGGGAGGGGTTGGGGTTAGGGTTAGGGAGGGGGGCAAGAATGGAGGAAGGAAGGACTGTATAGAGGGAAAAGAGGGGTGGGGGGAGGGGAAAATAACAATGAATCAAACAACATTACCCTATGTAAATTTATGATTACACAAATAGCATGCCTTTACTCCACGTACAAACAGAGAAACAACATGTATTCCATTTGTTTATACAATAAAAAAAAAATAGCATGCTCTGCAAAATACCAACTTTGGTTTCTTCTCAAGAAATCTGATTTATCCATTTGGCAAGAATATATTTAATTAGGAAAACACACATTCACTAAATCAGGAAGCAAAGTCCAGATGCAGGCAGGAGGAACAGGGATGCAGATGAAAGGAGGAGGAGAAGGTTCATTTTGGGATAAACTGCATTAGAAGTGCCAGTGGACATCAGGGGAAGATGCCCAACAGAGAGTTGGCTTCATGGGTTTGCAGACTGAAGGAGAGGTTTGATCTGGGGAGCACCAGCTGTGGGTAGCCACTGAAGCCCTGGAATCATAAATTTACATAGGGTAATGCTGTTTGATTCATTCTGTCATTTTTTCCCTTCCCCCCCACATCATCACAACTGACAATATTGCCTGAATTTAAGAACATGAACAAACAATTCACCAAAGAGAAAATAACAAATGGTCATTCGGT
The DNA here is from genome assembly GCF_902686445.1 of Sciurus carolinensis. Classification (NCBI taxonomy): domain Eukaryota; kingdom Metazoa; phylum Chordata; class Mammalia; order Rodentia; family Sciuridae; genus Sciurus; species Sciurus carolinensis. The sequence continues at coordinate 64,334,567 of NC_062218.1, forward strand.
TTACGAGAAACAGTCCATTTCATTAATAATAAAAAGCCAAAAGTTCTTGAAAGAGTTATTGAAAGGAGGCTGCCACGAGAAGGGATATGAAGAGGAGGGAGAGGAATCAATGATGACTGCCTTCTGCCCATCCCCTTTCCATCTGTTACATAACAGAAATCTACAAACTCCCTAACACCACTGCTGCCTATTTGTGTACATAAAGTTTTATTGAAAACACACACACACACATACGCCAGTAAAAATTAAAATGAAATGCCACTTTCAACTCCTAAACTGGCAACCATTTAAGAATCTTAACTCCTTACAGCGATCAGGGTGTCATTAAGTAAGCATTCGCATATACTACCATGAGACTTCAGCTTTCCTGGAATATTTTCATATCTAAATAATGCTATTTATAGAAGGATATCCAAAGTTTTATATATAGTCTTTAAAAAATTAAAAAAAAAAAAAAACTCAAATGTCAAAGATGGAAGGTTAAAGTGATTTAGGACATATACTGTAGAACAGAATATTAAACCATTCAGTCAGACATGGTGGTGCACATCTGTAGTCCCAGCTCCTCTGGAGGCTGAGGTAAAGAGGATGGCAAGTTCAAGGCCAACTTGGGCAACTCTGTGAGACCCTTTCTCAAAATAAAAAGTAAGAATAATGGTACATATACACAATGGAATATTACTCAGCCTTAAAGAAGCATGAAATTACGGCATTTGCCGGTAAATGGATGGAACTGGAGAATATCATGCTAACTGAAATAAGCCAATCCCAAAGAACCAAAGGCTGAATGTTTTCTCTGATATGCAGAAGCTAATTCCCAATAAGGGGGGCAGGGAGAATAGACATACTTTGGGTTAGACAGAGGGCAGTGAAGGGAGGGGAGGGGCTAAAGGGGTAGGAATGATAGAATATATTGGGCATTATTACCCTATGTGCATATATGATTACATAAGTGGTGTAACTCTACATCATGTACAACCAGAAGAATGAGAAGTTATACTTCATTCATGTATGATGTGTCAAAATACATTCTACTGGCAAGTATAATTAATTAGAACAAATAAAAATTAAATTAAAAATATAAAAATTAAAAATAAGGACTTGGGATGTAGCTCAGTGGTAGAGTACCCACAAGTTAAAGTCCAGTACTGGGAAAAAAAAAATTGAAATGCTTCATTTTTTTTTTTTTTTTTAAATAAGGAAGAAAGGAAGGCATGGAGAAATATTTGTAACATAGTAAAAAAAAAAAAGGGGGGGGAGGAATCACCAAATATAAAGTTGCATACAAAGTAAGAGCTCTACCATGTAAAGAAGAGAACATAAAGAAGAAGTACTCTTAGAAACTTGGCCATTATATTAATAGTGGTGGCCCCTAAAATGACAGGTTTTCTCTCACGTATGCTTATGCTTTTCTGTATGAACACGGGTTCTTTGGATAACTGGGGAGGGGCACTTACAAATATCTTTTGGCAATTCTAGGCCAGCCATAATATAAGTATGCAAGGTCTATTGCTTGGCTTTGGGAGTGTACCAGTGCTCAGGAGCACTAGAGAAGGTCAAAGTGCGACCCATGGGCAGATGGTATAAATACGCAAGCAAACAACACAGAAAATCAGAGCAGCTCAAAAAAAATGTAACTCCTCGGGGTCTATCACAGTGACTTTCCCTGCAACCCCCTCTTATCAAAATGCCTGCTGGTGTCCAAATGGATAGATTTATAAGTACCTGATATAGGGTGTAAATTGCCCCAAACTGGTGACTCTAACCTTGAATAATGAGGAGTCCATGAAAGCATCTGACTACCACCTTACATTGTCTTTCCAATCCACACTCCATGAACATGAGAAGAAGACCGATTGAACTTCCACTGAGCCAGAGATGCAGTCTAAGAATGAAGCAAGGAGAGAGAACTGTGGTGGGGAAGCAGGAAGAGAGAGCCAGCTTATTAGTGTTAGAAGAGTCACTCTAGATTTCTAACAAAGATAAAGAGATGACCCGAGCCAGCATCCACCTCCTAACACAACTTGGCTGTGTATACAGAATAATTTGGATCAGAATCAGATGAATCTCCAAGTGCATCTGAGTTTACCAAATGGCTTTGAGAGTTTTCCACAGACTGTTTTGGGATGCCCACAGTAAGGTGCAGAGACTGGAGCCAGGCCCCTCCTTATAGGTTTCCTGGGACCCTTGCCCTGTGCTATGTGGCAAATGGTGGGTCTTCAGGTTGGGGGATGATGGTGCTGAGGCTGTATGGAAGGACAGGATCACTGTATGACTGGTGTTTCACCCGATATGAGAGCACAAGAGAGGGAAAGATTACAAAATTGTTATTGTGGTGACTGAATTGATCCAAAAGGCAATGCAGATTAAATCAATATTTAATTCAGAAGAAGTCAGTTTCAGTTAGGAAATCAGGGGAAAGTTTCAAAGAGCAAACACGGCAGGATCTAAGAACTTCAGAGGTATATTATTACCCGCTTTAGTGGCAAGAAGGGATTGCTGTGGTTTGACATGAAAAATTATTTAAAAAAAAATGATTACTAAATAAAAATATAGTTACTACCTATGGTAGCACGCTTCATATAAAACATTCATGCTTTTTATAGACACAGTGAGGGGACGGTCTCTACACTGTCCCAGGGTATATTCATCCAACTGAGTTCACTAATATAAAAAAGCTTCCTAGGTGAGGATCATAGCGTCTGCATGCAGGTGGAAAGACAATAGCAATAACCAACGGGAAGTGAACCCGTGTCCTGGAAGATTTGCACACAGCCTTTTTCACAGACATTTCATCACAAAACTATGCTTTTACTGACAAGATCCAGAACATTCCTGTGAACAAATCCCATCAGATAGAGGACCAGAATGCCCTGTGCAACAATCCATCAGAAAGACAACAGAAATGCACAGGAAGATGGATACACAGGTCACCTCCTCTCCCCAGAGCAGGTTGACTGTTCCACCTATTTCTCAAAAGAACTGGGGCCAGGACTGGGGTTGTGGCTCAGTGATAGAGCACTTGCCTAGCATGTGTGAGGCACTTGGTTTGATTCTCAGCACCACATGTAAAGAAATAAAATAAAGGTCCATCAACAACTAAAAAACATATTTTAAAGAAAAAAGAACTGGAGCCACAACATGAGAATTCTGTAAACCTTTATTCTCTGTACTTAAGCTTCCCTATGCAATCCCACCCTCCAAATGCTTCAGAACACATGCCTCTGTCAGAAGCTAATCCCATAGGTACCTGCCTCACTGGGACTGTGCCCATCTGTTATGCCTTCCCACCCTCCCTCACCTCCCTCTCAGCACTCAGTTTCTTCCCAGTGACATCTTCCTACCTGTTCTCCTGGCTCCTGGGCAATCTGGATTTGGTACCAATTGATACTCCTGTTGCCATCCATTTACATAAAGACATGCCCATGATCCTTACCTTGAAAGCTTAAAGTTCAACTTCACACCTCTGCCTACCAGAACCTTTGTGGCCTCCTGAATTGTAAGGGGTCGTACTCCCCAAACTCCCTTATAAATGGGAAGTAATATTTAAGGACATATGCACTCCTCCCTTTACTCAATGTTTACTAAATGCATGATATTCATCAGGCACTGTGCTGAGTACTCAATTACATAAATGTTATAGAGGTCCCTCCAGAAAATGTTACAGGACCAGCTCCACACATTGTATATTGAAATGATTTCATTTTGGATGTTTTGAGTTAAATATATTAAAATTAGTTTTTTTTATTAGTGTTGCTACTAAAAATTTTAAACACTATACTTGGCTCACAAAGATATTTTCATTGAACTGTGCTGCTCTAGAAGGTCCCTGAAAGAACTGGATAGTTTCTTAATTTATTAAGTAAAATATTACTTTCCTCAATTTTTCATGAAGATCATGAAAGTGTTTTTTTCTTCTTTTAATGATTGTGTTTGTAGTCTGCCAATTAACAAGTTTGAGGATTTTTTTTTTAAGTCAAAACTGAAAGGGAAAGACAAATGGCAGATGTATTTCCTGAGCCTTACGTGACACTGGTCATGCTCAGTTCTGATGTTCTTCTGTGTGGTCCTCCTATGAAGTGTGCTCACAGCCTTCTGCCACACGGCTGTCCCCCAGGATATGCACAGAATACTACTGTCAGCCCAACATCTTGCTTCCTTGGTGAAAGCTGACTTGGCACCTGATACAGGCACCATGCTCCCAGGTCACGCTTTGCTGTGACGCAGAAGACTGGTTCGCAAACTATCATCTAGGAGAAAATAACTTAATTTCCCCCAGTAAATCAGTGCTCACTTTGGTATAAGAAATGTAGGAATATATTCCCAAGTCTTCTGAAACCAGGATTTCTTATCAGAAGAAAGACAAGCTGTCAACCTACAGGTAATGAAAATTAAAAGATAAATAAGAACTGTAACCACTTTAAAATGTCTTTAATGTATTTACTTTGATTTGCTTTTGTTAAATCGTGAAAATTGCTCTCTGTACTTTATTATTTTCCTATCCAAAAATCATATATGTAGTCTAATTTGCCTTCAGTTAAGGGAGAAAGCTGTTACATCTTCCTTTATTAAGTTCTTGCCCATTCCTATTAACTGCTTCCAATCTGATGGTGTAATGAATCCCAGGCTGTGATACTTGAATTTAGGAACCTTCATATCATAACAATTAAACTATGCAAAGGAAAGTTGCCTTTCTTTAAAGATTTTTCATGAGACTTGAGAATGACTCCTATTTAATGCAGAGATATTAATTCTTGGATAGGGCTTAGAACACCGGGAAGCAGACTCTCTCAACTTTTGCTCAATCTGGTAAAGTGTGAGAATGGCAATATACAAAAATTATTAACGAGATATTTGCACTCTCTTTTCTAATACTAATGCTTTAAAACCTGCTGTATATTTTGCACTTATAGCATATCTCAATTCAGGCAAAAAAGTTTCATCTGCAATAACTGATTTGGTTTTAAACATTGTAAAGTTTACAGTTGAAAAAGCAGATCTGCATACCCAAGTTATTTCAAATACATTTGAAAGTTTTCCAATAAAGGAACTATTATTATAATTTTTAAATAAAATAAAATTACAGTGCCTCAGTAGCACTGGCCACATTTCAAATGTTCAGTAGCCATATGTGGGGAGGGGCTACCAAGTAGACATCCACTCTGTCCATTTGGTGAGTTCCAGTAAGAATTTCCCAGGCGAGGACAGACTGACCCCAGTCCACTCAGGAAGAAAACCCACCAACTCCTAAGGATTGTACTCTTCTGATGAGGGAGTACCCCTTGCAGGGACACCCTCAGTCTATCCAAATTATCTTCCTGATTCTAAACTAACCAAAAAACAAAAACCTGGTGTAAAAGAAAGTTCAACAAGCTAATGTTCAAATTCTAGGGATTTTAAAACTGTGGATACTTTTTTTGAGTCCAATTCTCTGCCTCGTTTCTTGGGTCCTGACAAATTTACAAGCATATTTATTGAGATTCACTGAGTGTTAGTTTCCTGTGCTCAACTCTCCATACATCATTGACTCTCCTAGCAACCCTGTGAAGTAGGTGAAAGCCAGAGAGGTGTCAATAACTTGTTCAAGGTCACACACCTAATTAGAAAGGGTAGAGTAGGAATTCAAGCCCAGAAATTCTAACTAGGTTGAAAAAGAAAAAAAAAAAAAGCTTGCCAATAGAAGTTCCCTTAAACTAACCACACACCCAAACTCCCATTTTTCAAAGCCTTCCCACAATTTTCATGAGCAGGCAGGCAGAACAGTGCAGGTATTGCCTTGCCATTTTGCGAAATAGGGCACAGGAGGGGAGATGTTTGCCCTAAGAGGCACGTGAGTGCCTGGAAAGACAGTTTCTCAGACTCCACATCCAGTGACCAATCCATCAGACCCAGTGTCAGGGAGCCAACCAGGGGGTTCTTGTTGACTAACATCACATACTGTCCCTCTTTACCTTGATCAATCTTCCCAACCACACAAGAAAGAAGAAATCATCCTCAGGAAAAGAGATCTGGAATGCCAAGGAGTATAGAAACCTGCCTTAGGTGGCACAGCCAACTGACACCACATAGCCAATGGGATCCCGGGCCAAGGGTATGTCCAGTAGAGGGGGATGCCTCCCTAGGATTGCCAAATGTCAAGGCTCTCCTTAAACTGCAATCAAGAGGAGCCTTATAACCATGTCAATACAATGTATATAACAGGAAATAGGGTCATAATTGTCTAAATTCAGATGCCATTAATTCAGAATGTCTATTCTTGTGCCTGTCTGACCTGATAAGTTTTTTTTTTTTTTAATTTGTATAGGATGAATTCACAACTTAAAAAACAACAATACAAGACATAAAAAAAAAGCTGGTTTTATGGGACTAACTCTTAAGAGAGGGGGATTTAAGGGAGAACATGACTTTGCTTCTGAAGGTACTACAAAATGGAATGGCTTTTCCTCAGAGCAAGGTCAAACAGGGTACCACCCAGGATAGACAGACTCAACCATCACCAGCATACATGGGAAACACAGGTACATGTAAGTTGGGTGGTCAAGTAAGATCACGGGCAGCACAGCACTTGCTCCTGTTCCTACTCAAGTGACAGTGCCTCTGAGTGGAAACACACTCCTCACAGCACAAACCTGCCTCTACTGAGAGTATCTTCACTCATGGGACAATTTGAGCAAACACAGGCCCCACTGTTAACTCCACATTGCCTGGCTGACAGGCACCTTGAAATTCTAGATTTGAACATACATGGCAAAGTGTCACAGCTAGCCAAATTTTAAACAGGTTCATGAATACTTGGTTCAGAAAATCATATGTAAAAAAATCCTTTTTTAACATACAGGAAAAGATATATATTTTTATTAATAATCTTTAGTAATAGAAAATCAGCTTCTCCCATCCCCACTATAGATGGAGCAGATATTTAAAGATTATCAGTTTAAGGTGCAAACAATTAACCTGCTCAGGACATCACTGTCTAATGTCAGCCCTCACCTTCCCATGAGAATGAATTCTGCTCCAATCATTTTATAACTCACAAGCATTTACAGTTCCCATTTAAAAAAAGACCCAATCTTCCTAACCTAAATAGTACTAGTTGTTAGAACATCATAATAACACCCAAAATGTGACACAAGAACAAATTTTCCTTCCCCAAAATCAATTAACCAAAAGATGACCTCTCTACAATGAGAGTTTTCATCCTCTAGAGCTCATCCCTAGAGGCCGTGGTTGAACAGGCATTTGAGAAGCAGAGCTGGATCAAATTCTTTAGGGACAATTATTTAACTACCCACTGTCTTAATATACTAAAGTATATTACAGGATGATTACTTAACCCTCATTACTAATATTTTCCAAAAGTGACTTATAAATTAAAATCTATTCAGTTAATATAAAACACCTATTAGTTAACTTATTCCAACTTTCATTTTGGCAATCTTACATGAACTATCATCAAGTAATAAAATTGGGTAATTTGAATTGGCTATTTCTACTTCCCCTTCCTGAGAGAAATGATAACAAATGGGGAAATGGTCCACAAAAAAGTTCAAAAGGGAAGACAACTTAAATTCTACTAAGGCCATTATTGAGAGCTCTGAAACTTCTCCATAAATGGCAACAAAACAATGTCAGAATTGAAGCACAGAAATTATAGCATTAAATTCAATACCACTTATGAAACTTCACTGAGTCCTTTACAACCCTGACACATGTGTATCCAAAAAGGAGTTTCTAACCTAAAAATACTAGTGCTTACCACACAGGGTCCAAAAGTTTGAAACTTGGCATCTTTCTCAAGTAGGAAGTTGCCACCCACCTGGAAAGTGTTTCCAAACAATCACCAACACTACGGATGTCTGATTTCATTTACTTACCTATTTATAGTTTTGCAGGAATGCTGGTAAGTCTCAAAGAACAACTTCAGAAAAATACCACCTGGAGAAAAAATTGAATGAAAGGTTAATTTAAACACACCCCCCCCACACACACACACAAAGACAAACTACCATGCAATTTTATATCTTATTAAAATAAAATATATGATGCTTCTTCAAATATTGGTTTCCACACCAATAGTTCAACTTGCCTTAGAATATAGCCACTGCTTTCCAGGAACAGTAGGTACTAAAAAGCAAGGAAAGAAAAAACAAAAACAAAAACTAAAGAATTCCAAAATATATCTTCAGCAGTGCTATGAAATTTTAAAAGTAAATGGAACAAATTTCTCATATAAAATACTACAGTTAACATTTGTTGAAAATTCATTATGCTTCCTGGACTGTTTTGGGTTTCATATTCCAACCTTTCCAGGTAAGCATCATGTCCACTGACAGATAAGGACCCCGGGCTTAAGTAGAGAGCCTTCCCTAATATCACACAGATCCAAGGTTTCTGAATGTGCTCTTCCCCCCACCATGAGGTCGTGCTCTTGAGAGCACTCTTTCTACTCTACCAAGTGTAGCCATTACCTCCCCAAATGCCCACATGTCCATTTTCTATAATCAAACTTTCAAATGGGGCTGACCATGAAAATAATAGCAAGCAACAAGTAACCACACTGTCATCCTGATAATAGTTTAATATCAGTAGCACCAATGCTAATCCAACTGTTCCTGAGGTTGAGTAGTCAGTACGTGACTCAAAGGCTCCTCAATCTAAAGAAATCATTATGCTTTTGAAATAAGTTAAAGATACTGCACAAAAGTCACTGGGTTTCACTTTACAAATAAATAAAAAAAAAAAAAAAAAAAAAAATATATATATATATATATATATATATATAAAATACAGATTCTGAAAGCATAAAATCCTTTGTCACAATAGCTTAGGGAAACTCTAACTTTTTTTCTTAAATGATTCTTTGTAAGTTAATTGCTGGCTAAATTCTAAGCAGTTTCCATATTTTCATTTTAATTTTTTAGAAGTCATGACTAGTACTTTTTATCTGGATATGGCTTCTGTGAAATACATCACTAGGATCATTATGAATGGGTTTGTTATAAATGGAGTTCTTGATCAACATTTCATTGCTACTAGAAGCTAAATGAGTCACAGAAATTCTTGAATCTTACCACTGTTCAAAATCAAAGATAACATTTAAAAAATTTTTTAACATACATCACAAGCAAAGCTCTGAACAAAGACAGATCTCAAACCCTAGCAATAATAGAGAAGGCAGGGTGGCATACTGATTCCTACCTAAAGTTTTCCAAACTCACGTGGATGTTAAAAGCCATTTCCTAGAATAAATTAATCTGACCCAAAAGTTCTGAAGAAAAAAGACATTTAGGAATAAGTTCTCAGTATCATGATTAAGCTTTTTTGACAAGTCAAATTTTGTGACACTATCAAAAAAATCTGAAAGATTAAACCAGTCAATTCTTTTACTGGGTTTGGTTGGTAAATAAAATGCTATTTTTATTCTTTTAAAAAAATGCTATTTCCAGTATGGAGATACTTCAAAAAACTAGGGAAGGAACCGTTATGTGACCGAGCTATCCCACACGTTGGTATTTTCCCAAAGGATCTAAAATTGGTATACTACAGCCATACTGCCACCTTAATGTTTATAACAGCACAATTCACAATAGCTTGATTATGGAATCAACCCAGATACCTGTCAATAGATGAATGGATTAAGAAATTATGGAGTGTGTGTGTTGTGTGTGAATAAAAATGTATAAAATCTAATGTCATGTAGACATTATACATACATACACACACATTACCACTGTGGTCATATACACATACATACATACACATTATACACACACATATATAAACACACACACTGGAGTTCTACCAAGCCATAAAAAAGAATGAAATTATGGCATTTGTCAGCAAATGGATGGAAATGGAGAAGAATATCATACTAAGTAAAAATAAGCCAAACTCAGAAACTCAAAAGGTCAAATGTTTTCTCTCATATGTAGAACCTAGAGTAAAATAAAGGAAAAGGCGAAGGAAGGAAGGGATATAATAAGGGTAAAGGGAAGCAGTAATGTAGAAGGAGATCAAGCAGCAGAATGGAGGGAGGCATAATGGGAGGCAATGCAGAATAAATTCTTAAAAAATCTTGTTATGTGCCTATATAAATATACCACAGAGAACTTCACCTTTAGCATAAGTAAAAAGAACCAATCAAATATAAATAAATAGATGAACATAAGAAAGTCTAGTAGAGCAGAGGAAGGAGAACGTGGGAAGAGAGGGAAAAGGGGGACCATGAACTGAAATTGAATTCCATGCATGTATGAGTTTGCTGGGATAAATTTACAAAAACCCTAAGGTAAGTACTAATATTATCCCCATCTTAAAGATGAAGAAGCAGGCACAGAGATGTTTAAAGAACTCTCCAAAAATTACAAGACTCAGAAGAAGGGGTGTTAAGATTCAATCCATACACATTATCATACTTAATCCTAATAATGATAAATGCAAGCAGGGGGAGAAATATTTTTAGTTTCATTTTAAAGTCAAGGAAAACTAATTCTGAGGTGTCCAAACTTCTGCAAAGTCACACTGCAATTCAGGAACAAGGGTCAAGAAGAGAGGCCAGAGCATCCCACTTTGAGGCTAGTGCTGCTTCTACATTTGCTGATTTGGGGGTTAGATTCTATATGTAACTCGATGTAGAGTGTGTGGTACCTTTAATCCCCGAGAAGACACTTCTGAATTCTCTTCAGAATTGCCACAGGTTGTGGAAACTACAAGAACATGAAGTATAGCTCACACCAGGTTAACATGTTGCCATGTCGCCATTTCCCATTTTTCAGGCAATTACGTTGTTTTCACTTAATGGTTATTAAATACGCAGGTTTATGTAAAAATTAGAAATGTTTGTCTTCATTATTACTGTTTCACCTTCATTTTTATACGTTATTACTCTATGTTGCCATTTAAATTATTTATAGCCCAATAAATGCAGGCATTGTTTATTCCAGCAAGCTTTCAAATAAAATTAAAACCACTGTGTTTCTGCACATTAAGGAGTTAAGAAGTTTTTACATCCCATTCATCTCCATTTGGGTTGCATGCCCTCCTGTTCCACTTCCGGAGATCAGGAGGAGAAACAATAGCTGCCTTTTGAGCCTAAGCATAGCACCCATGTGACAGGCACCAGCACTTATTTATTGAATTGAGTTGTGGAAAAACAGGAAGCAGAGTTGTAAGACCCCTTTCTCGGTGACAAATTTCTGAAGGGTTGAAATGTCCCAGTTTGAACTGTTTCATGTTACTGGGTAAAACCAGAACCAAGGAGTGAAAATTACTTTGGAAGTTATAAGGATGCATCTCAGCTTAATGCAAAAAGAACTTTGTAATACACAGAGTTGCCCCCACAGTGGTACAGAAGTCTCAATAACTGTCCTCAAACAGGAAGAGTGCTTTCCTGAACCCAAGATGACCTCCTATTATATCCATTCATGGCAAGAATGGGAGTTCCATGGAAGAGCATGGGATGTTACATGGCACTTTGCAATTCATTTCTCATTTGAACCTATTATGAGTAGAAAGTGGATGGAGTGTTGAGGGGGAGGGACAGACATCGTTTATTATTCCCATTTTTCAGGTTAGGAATTTGAGCAACTTAGGCTGAATCACACAATTAGTAAATGCAAGAATTTGGGCCTCAGTCTAGGACTTCTGACTCTAAAGGCCAGTGCATTTCCAGCTAGGCATTCACTCAACAACCAAAAAATTTTAATTTCAGTCATTATATTTATTCATCATGGAGAGTGGCAAGGATGGGCCCCAACAAAACAAAGCATGGGGATGAAGAGCAAAGATCAACTGATAGCAAAATATCTAATTCGCCAGGAAGGGTTTAATTATATTTTTGGTAGGAACGTTCTCTAAGGCTCTGTTTACATGAGTCAACTAAAGAAATGATTATCCAAAGCCTACTTGACTGTGCTTTGTTGATAACAATAAACGTTTGGGGAAGTTTGTCCACATTTTAAGGACAGTCGGAGGCAATACAATAAACACAAAGAGCTGTGGCTCACTTCTGCACCCAAAGCATAAATTATGGCTCAAAGTTCAGGCTGGTAGATATTAAAGGAAAAAGGAGGTGGGGAAGGGGTCGCTTGGAATACATTCTCTGACAACTCGTCCAGGACAACCTCACACTTGAATCTGACAACAGAAGTTTAACACAAATGGGTGAACCACTGAAGGATTGCTGAAGCTTGCAAGATTTTCAAGAAAAGACACGAAGGTGTCAAATTTCATGAACCTGTCTACCAAGCACAGAGAGTGGCAGGTTGCCAAAGGCTGGACTGCGCTCACTCATGTGAGATGCTGGGAACTTGAACCTCCACAATGCCGGTCCTGTCATTCAACCACAATGGTGAATGATTCAATTTCAACTTTCCAAAGACCTCGAAAACTCTAAGTCAAATGCTGCTAATCATAAAAACTCACTTCTACTCTTAAGGATGGAAACACTCCTCGATTCAACATTATGGAATTCACATGAAGCTATCAGAGTACCTTTTAAATGCAGTACCTGGGTACCAGAGAAGCCAGTGAGTGCGCCAGCAAGAAGTCAGATTCACTTACGCTGCATTTTAGTGAGTCAGGTTTGTGCATGAAAATGTTACTATTGTTATTTACACGCGGCTGGCACCACGTTCGTACACATAAGTGTCACCCCTTCTCCGAAATCTAGTTATAAATCTAAGAAATCATAGGCTCATTGAGAACAAAAGTAATTCTAGCTTATTCCTCTCTCTATCTCTTGCACAAAACAGCATAGGGCACAGGACAGAGAGGTCAGAAAAGTATACTGAATAAACAAGAGGTGACTGCATTTCTTACAGAAAGGCAGCAAAGGCAGGCTCCCTGAAAAAGAGAAATATTGGATTAATAGGAATGGAGAAGATCATTCAGCAAAGATGACAGCAGGAATTCTGGAATAAGAAGAAAGCACAGGAGGTAGACATGAATTAGCAGGCCGTGAAGATGCATGGGGGACTAGTTACCCCATGCAGGGTGAAACCTCAAGTGGGAGTGCTTCCAAAACACCAGCATCCATCCAGGCCAGCCTCTGTGAACTCCTTCTGTCCCAGAATAGCCTGATAACATGGGTGGCAGAGGAGGGTGACAGAGGCAAGTGTGCAGTTAAGGAGCTCTTTAGGTAATACTGACAAACTCTCCTCCAGATGACGGTGACTGAACATTGTTGCTTTTTTTCTTTTTTTTTCCTTTTTCTAACCTCAAAGACACATGTGTGATCATTTTCAAGATGGAAACTATTGTGAATATTGTTGAGCACCAGTAATGTGAGAGCCACATGGAACACCCCAACAACTCGTTCAAGAACAGGTGACTTAAGATGGACAGGCACAGGTCGTTACAACAAGGGCAAGTGCAGCACCCTTGGGGAGTGGGTCAAGGCCAACAGGTAGCCACAGTTAAGTAACGTGGACTGTAAATGCTGATGAGCCCTCTCCTTCACAGGTCTTCACCATGTGCATTCCAAGTTTAGGCATAAGCTTTACGTAATAACAGACCAACATTTCTGAAAAACAGACGACAAGATTAAAAGTAAAAATAAATAATATTTACTCATGAAAAAAGACTTCCAAACAGTATGAACACACACAGGCCAAAGTATACATTTTGCAAGTAGGGACCCTGCTCCCAGGCTAGTAAGCAATTATATGAACCTGTGCATTGCTTCCCAGAGACCCTTATATATCTCCAAGGGACCATGCCAAATGTGTATGCCACCACCACATCTCCACGTGGAAGTCTGTCATCGTCACACAGGGGAAGCTCACCAAAGGGGCTTTACCATCCATCAAGAAAAGTCAATTCACCCCTTGGGAAATGCCTTTCTGTAAGTCTCCTACAACCAAAGGAAAGAAACCCAGGAGTGTCTGCATCTATGCAAGGCCAGCTCTAATGGTAAAATGAACAGTTTGTATGTGGACTACCAACTCGCCTATTTACTTTTTTTATTATTTTACATATGCATAAAAGCATTTATCTGTCCATTATTCTATTCACTCCCTATTCCACAATAATGACTGGGCACTGACTTCCTGCCAGGTACAGGGAAGACCAAAACAAAAGCATTATTTGCTCCTCCTGTGGAATGGATTCTCTCACAGGGCATCTGGCTCAGCATCTCTATGGACCTGTGGCGCCTCTCTTACGACCTGTCCTGGACTGTGGCCATCATTGACACCACAAAGCACCAGAATCACTGCTTTCTCTTCCAGAAGTATCTATATAAAGTTTTAGTCTACACAATCAAAATCTTTTAGCTTTTCCAAAAATTTGACATTAGATGAGTAGGTGAGGCAGAGCTAAAAAGGGGATCTGCAATTACACTGCAAGAACCTACCAGTCCTGCATCATCTACATGGGAGTTAACAGTAGCTGCTGAATGAATTTCAGGAGGAATAAAAATCACTTCAAATATTAATTGCATGAGAACACTGTAAATAAGGTTTTACCACTTAACATCAAGAAATGTGTAAATATCATGACAGAACAAAAGGTACGTGAAATCTTAATAAAATAGTTTATAAAGCCTATGACGGTACTTTTTGCTCAATAATGTACAGTATAATTATTCAATAAAAATAAATCCTAAAAACACCCTCAGCAATGAAGTCCTATGAGGCCCACCTAGTACCAATTGTTACCCTATATGGAAAACAAAAGCAAATCCACTGCCCCTTAAGAAAGAGGAGAATGCTTCCCATCACAAATCATGGTGTTGGGCTCCCCTTCTTTTGTGACCTGCTTTTACTCCAAATCTGATATCATGTTCTTCAAATCTTAGTTTTGAGCTCTCAAGGCTCCTGCCTCGATAACTATGTTGTCAGACATGAATCTTTACTCAAGGCCCTCTTAGGGCCAGCTTCCACCAAAGCCACCGCCTCTGCAAATCCTTTTGCCTCTGCCTCTCTCCCAGGCCTCCTGGGCTCATGCAGCTCTCTCATACTTATCTCTGTGTGATAACAATGAGTTTGTGCACACTCTGGGCACAGCCCTGTCATATTCACACTGAGCAATAATTATGTGCCCATCTGACTGCCTGTTTCAAGTCCATTTATCCATCCTGCAGCCAATATTAACAAACAGTGGCTGTGGTCATTAAAAAATGACTAACTCAGTCCCTTGGCTAGTGAATACAGAAAATAAAGCAGGCCTCTCTGAATCACAGATGTTCATATGGTTTGTCCCCTCCCTTCATTCCAATGTCCTCTCCTTCCCTGACTACCCTAGCTGAAAGAGCAACACACCCCATGTGTCTCTGCCATTGCCTGCCTTCCTCACCCACTTCACCTTCCCATGGCTCTTACTGCTGCTTGATGTCATCCATAGAGAGAGCTGGAGAGAGAGAGAGGGTGCTGGAAAGAGAGAAAGAGAAAGAAAGAAAGAGTTATCTAGATGGATAGGAATAGACATGGGTATTATTTTAGAAGTTAATGGTTTTTCTATTTGCTAGAAAATAAGCTCCATTAAGGAATGGCCATTAATGTGTTTTGGCATGTGAGATATAGATCCCTCTTATCCGAAATAGTACCTAAGGACAAGTTCTCAGTGAATATCGGCTGGGAAATACCTGTGTTTTGACCAATTGGAAACCCAGAAAAATAAGATCAGATGGAAAGGGAGGAAAATTTGCTCAGCAGAAGTTTGATGCACTCAGCTGGGCCACTAGGCAGAAGGGATTCCAGCAGGTAATTGGTCTGAAACTTAGGAAAGAGAGTAGACAATTTAGTTTGGAAAATTATCAATATAATGGGAGTTAACTGAAGCCCGGGGTAAGGGTGACTATAAAGTGGCCACTGTACAGTAGAAAGTAAAAAATAACAGCATATACCTTACAGGGATGTGTGTATTAAAGGAGTTAGTGCATATGACATATTTGATCTATCTCTTCAAGGCTTATTAGCCAAATAACATAGCGAGCACTTGATAAATGCTTATGGAACATGTGAACACCTTTTAATACTGGCGAAGACTACTTTTAGGGCCAAATGATGAGCATTTGGGCACATCCATTATACAAGGTTTTGTTTTTCTTTTGCAGAACTTGGAGTTACTCTAGTCTGTTCACAGTTTAAAGAGATGCCCCAGCATTATTGACAGTGTAAAATAAGGCTGCATTACTTTTTACTACCTTGTGGGAAAAGAAAATACAGAACTCAATTTCCCAGAATGGGATATAAAAGGAAAAGAAGCATTCCTACAAAATCCATGAACATGAATGTCTATCTACCATGACAGGCACAAATACTATCATTATGGATTTAAATTCAAGTCCATAAGGAGAAAAGCTTCTTGGCACAGACTAAAAAGTAGTGACAAATGTGACACTGGAGCTAAACTCAGAGAATGTGTTAAATGTAAAGGTCCAATATCAAGAAAAAAAAAACACTGGTTGGCTTAGGTGGTCAGCTTTTAAGTTTGCAACTAACCACAGCTTAACTAAAAATAAGCACTCAATATCAATGATGGGGAAATAAACATCATGATGGACACCTCACTTAGAAGAGTTAGTTAAGGAGGCCAAGGCCCACCACCAACATATCCATGACTGCAGCAGAGTTGGGGGCCTGTGGTGGGTGCCTCTGCAGAGAGGGCCTTCCAATGGAGGGATCCTGGAGTCTTGCTGAGTGGGGCCGTATTAGAAGCAAGCAGAGCTCTTCACCAGCTACAGGCAGTGTGTCTCTGCTTTTATTCCTGCCCTCCCCCCGCCACCTGCCATTAAAATTCTACTTAAATTTCTGAAGAAAAGATTCACCATTAAAAAAAATAATACTTTGGAAGCCACTGCTCTGGAGCAAATTAATTCTAGAAGAACAAAAATTCTAATTTTTGTGTCCATCTTTACAGTTGGCTCAAGAATGTCTTGAAAGCCAGGAGTGTAGGCCTCTAATCCCAGTGACTTGGGAGGCTGAAGCAGGAGGATCGTAAGCTCAAGGCCAGCCTCAGTAACTCAGCAAACTTGTCTCAAATAAAAAATTATAAAGGGCTGGGGATGTGGCTTAGTGGTAGAGCATATCTGGATTCAACTCCCAGTACCAAGGAAAAAAAAAAAGCAGGAAAAACAATATATCTTGAAGATGTTCTGGAGGGGGCAGGTTAGTGTAGAGACAGATGTGTGAGCTTTAGCATTCTGCAATGTTTGAGTTTTGTGTAAGAGAAACAAATGCTTTTCTCATCAAAAAAGTGCATGAGTATTTTATTTCCAACTACTTATCTTTATTGTTTTTCACGAGAAAAAAAATGAAATCCAATTGCTTCCCTGGCAAAATTAAAATCCTGCCAGGCCTCATACATTAATTACTGTATTTATGCTAAGAACCAAGAGAAACTGTTTTGTGTCTAGTAGTCAAG
This sequence comes from Sciurus carolinensis, assembly GCF_902686445.1. Lineage (NCBI taxonomy): Eukaryota > Metazoa > Chordata > Mammalia > Rodentia > Sciuridae > Sciurus > Sciurus carolinensis. The sequence continues at coordinate 64,351,931 of NC_062218.1, forward strand.
ATCTATTCACACAGAACCATTCTCTAAGGGAATTGTGTGTACTAGAATCATATTTTTTTTCCAAACAACTTTCATAAAATTGCTGTGTGCTATCTTTTACAGATGAAAATCAAGAGTTCCAATTTTTAATTATAAAATGGTATTTAACTGAATGAAGAAAACAAAACAAGGACAAGAGAACAATGAAATTAAAGCAGAAACAAATTTCTCTCTTAATACCAGTCCTTCTCCTAGTTCCCAAAGCCTGAGGGGGAGAGTACATTCATGTTAAGATTTATGGATCATTATTTCAATAGATTCTGTTCTAACTCAGAGTTGGAAATTTTGCCTTCTGACTAGGGAGAACCACTAACAGTGTAAGACCCTGGTTCCTGAAATTATTTCAGATTTTCCTTTTGGTTGTTAAAAATGTAGGCACGGTAACTCCCATAAACCAAGATGAGAAGGGCCAGCCCTCTTTTTTCAGGACAAAGGCTCTGCAAGGTCCCCGGAGGAAAGACTGGGTTCAGCTATTATGTTCATGCCCTTTCTAACCCCTCCCTGTGGCCCATGGCACATACATGAGATGCGACAGGTCAGGGTTAAAAGCACAGTCTAGCCACAAAGCCCAACCCAGTTAAATGGCCCACATGGTGGCTGAACCCTGACCTTGGCCTTACTGTCTCCATTCTCTGACCAAATGTGTTAACTGGCTACAGATTCTCCAATTAGGTCTCAAATGCATGCTTCCCAACTAACAACAGTAAGGAACAAAAAAAGTGATAGGACGTCATTTTCTCTAGTAAGGAAAAATTGCTACAGTTATTAATAGCTAACCACCTACTACCAAATTCAACAACAATCAACAGTAAACAACAGATTTAAATGCCTTTATCCATAAGATTCTTCTGTATTGGGGGTTACAGATGCCCACTGAAAACAAAACACTTTCCTCAGAGATAACTCCGCTAATGCATGGGCTTGGGTTCCCGAGCTTCCGTTTGCATGGACTGAAGGCCATTCATCCCAGAACCCGATGGCTCTTCCTTTAGCAGCCCTCTGCTCTCACTGTGTATGTTCCTTGTCACCACACACTGTACTGCCTCAGTGCTCTCTCTGTAAGTCAGACCTGCTGATTGTCAGGGCAGGAAGGCCCTCAGAGAATCTGGTCCAGTATCCTTTCTTTAAAAGAGCAAACTTGAATCCAGAGAAATGAAGTGACTATAAAAGTCTTTGTGGCAGTCCTAGGGACAGTAAACCAGGCACTCCCTCGTAATCCTGTGTTCGTGGCAGGGATTCTAAACCAGGTTCCTCCACTCTGGGTGCTCGGATGTGCCTCAGGAGTCTGGGGGTGGGGCAGCAAGAGGAGGCTGAGGGGGGACCCCCAGGGCAGAGGCAGGTTATTATTTCATATAAGGGTTAAACACAAGACTTCATTTGAAAGAAAGAGCTCCACAGTAAATAAACATCTTGAAAACCACCACATGGCAGAACTAACTTCAAATAAAAGGAAAGTTTGAAGAGAGAAAGGACTAAAAACATAGGGTCTTATTTTAATGAATGGGTCCTTTTGAAAATGGAACAAGGAAAGAAAATAGCACTAAATCCAAATGTTATAGCTTAGCATTTTGCCTTTATTTTTGCCTGCCCAGGAAAATAAAACAAAAAGACAAAGAGAAGAAAAACAAAGCAAAGATAAAACATTTGAGTTTCTAGGTCCCTGGAAAAGACTTCCATCTATATTACACTGACTGACAATTTCTAGAATAAAGTCAGAGTGGACCCTTAATCTCCCAATTTAAATTCCCAAATCTTTACTCAAAAAAGAATGGAAGAAATTAGAGTTCTCACAAATTACCTACAAAAACAAACAAATAAAAAGTTAAGGTTCCTAGTTTTGCCTTTTGATCTGCTGCTTTTGAGCACCTTTAACAGCTTTCAAATTTTCCCATTCCTAAAAGAAATCAAGACCTTTGTACAGGTGCTCACAAGCCCTTGAACCGTATCTCTTTAGGGTCAGTAGGTGGGAGGCAAACTGGCTGGCTACCATGTGTTAGGCATTGGAACTGAGCACAATTTGCAGGAGATAATTCTCGGGACACTAGGAATTCAGCAAGTCACCAAGAACTATGTTCACTGTGGTTTGGCAGCCCACAAAGAACTTTTTAACTTTTCAATTTTTATCATTCTAGGCTCATACTGGAGCCAGATGATTTTAAAATCTTTAAAATCTTGCTCCAGATAATCTTTTTAAAAAGTTACTATCTCCCAATGACATTGAACTAAAAGTTCTTGCATTTTAGAGTTAATTTAAAGTCATAAAACCTGATCGTTGATAAGTACCCACGAGCTGAAGTACAGTTCTTTACAGTTTGTTTAATATGTTCAATCAGGTCATCTCTGTCTAAGCCAATGTCCTCTCAGTGCCATCCTCTGAAAAGATCAAATGTCATTTTCTAAAATGACAACCCCTCTTACTTCCTCCTCCTCACTCACCCATTTCCACAGCACACTACCATACACTGCAAATAAGAAATACAACCATTTCCAGATATGGAGAATTCAAAATATTTTAAGAATCAAAGGACAGCTTAACAAAGGACTGATTTTACTTATGCTCTAATGATATATGAATATTAACATGAATTGTTTTATAAACTTGGAACACTGCAAAAGGCCATTTTGGTCAGCCTCCAAGCAGACTTAATTAAGTGAACTAATTTTTATGTCCTACTTTTGAAGATCTCCAGGACAGAAATTCTGCAGTTTCCATTGCTAGCTTGACTTGTGGTTTAATTTCCTTCAGCGTCAAAGGAGACTATGCTCTCTCCTTTTTTTTTTTTAAGTTAAATAAGAGCTAAACTCTTTAAAAAAAAAATAAAGGCACCTTGATTTCCAGATGGAGTACAACTGACATGGTGTCAGAAGTGCTGTACCTAAAAGATTCCTGGAAGACATTTCCCAGAGAAATAGGCATTCATCTTACCCCTTGATCTCTCAGTAAAGGGAAAGAGAGTTTCCTCTCTAATTTCAAAGTTTCCTGAAATTAGAACAACACAAAAGTGAACAATCAAGAACTAAACACTAAGCCATAGGTCCCTGAAAAATGTACCTGGCTTCCTAAGGACAGGCATGCTGTCCCCAAGCCAAGTCCATGGTGTCTGCATACACAACTCAAGTTCACCAGCTTAAGGAAAGTAATTTATGTGCTATGAAGAAATATTCCCTAGTCATTGAGAAAAATCTTTGCCAGGTCTTCTACACTTTCCAAATGAAGAAATTCTTGGTTTTTGATATCCTTTTCCTGTTCTTTTTTGTTTTTTTTAAAGAGTTCCCTAAGCAATATCATACTCAGTTTTCTTACTTTTTTTTTAAAGGTGAACTTTCTATCACATTATACTCCTTAAAACAAGTCTTCCGGAGATTTTGCCCTTGGCCTCTTGGAATTTTTCAATGAAACTAGAAAGAGATGTTTACCTGACCCCAAATATTATCCTAATGAAAACTCTGCTTTCAATTCTTTGAACTCTTCTCTTTCTCCTTCCTTGTCATGCCCTCTGGGAAAGAAAGCAAGTACAGATGTTGGCTGGACCTCAACTGGCAAACACCAAGATAATTGAGTTCTAATAGTTCCTCAAGGACTTGGGCAATATCACAAAGGTATGGAATATGCTCTCTTTTCTGGCACAGTCATTTGCACTTCACCTGCTTACAGGATCAATGTAAAGACAGGACTTGCCAGCACATTATCATTCTGCCAAAAGCAAGATGTTAATCACAGGAAGAACAAAAAGCATATCATGGGTTTTTTCCAATATAGGGAAAGCAGAAAAAATATGACCTCAGGGGCAGAGAAAATGAAAGGCGAGAATCGGTTTCTGCCAACTAAGGGTCAAAGTGAGGTTGGGTCCATGTTTTCCCTAGTAGAGGGCACGTGAGGAGGTTTGGAATTGGATGCCCACAATCAAAGTTGAGTTGATGGTTTCCTTTTCTTGAAAGAGGGAAGATTCTGGTATGGAGGTTTTGGCAATTTCATTTCCAACAATCACGTTCACCCATGTTTAGGAAGAGCTTAGGAAAGTATACACAGGCACACACACACACACACACAAAATGGAGTCCAGTCATATGTATTCCCAAGGCTTCTTGTCCAAGAGGGATATCTGCTGAGGACAAGTGCTTTCCTCTCAAGAGATCAAGGGGAAAGAAGAATATGTATTTTACTAGGAAATGTATGCCAGGAATCATTTAGGCACAAGGTTTCTGACACCATGCCATTCTAGGGCACCTGGAAGTCTGGGTCCATGGGAGCAAGCTTGTTCCTAGCTACCTGTCCTGTAACAAAGCAAAACAACTATGTAATTCCTCAACAACAAAGCTAAGCACTGTGGGGGCTCATACGCTCAGCCTACTTCCTGCTCCTAGAAGTTACAATTCAATAGCAAAGGAAGCACCTATTCACTGAGAGCTATGGTTTGAGCAGGTCCTTCTGGGAAGATACACTCAGTTAAAAACAGTAAATATTAACCTGAACCCAGTACAAAAAGGGAGATTATTTCCTCTATCTTTTGGAGTCTGAATCTGTAAAATAAAGAAATGAAAACTGTCCTCAATCAAAGTATTTAAAAGACCCTTTTGTGACCTCCAAAATGACCCAAGTTCAGTGATTTCACTATTTGTTACAATCTGGTCATCTCCCTACACTGTAGGTCAAGACGGCAAAACCAACTGGGGCCATGATTGGAATCTTCTCAGATTCAGGAACCAGTCAAGTAGAAAGATGAATCTATTGCAATGCCCATCACAAGTGCTTAATTTGCACTTGTTGACAGACTGGAATGATTGGTTGGTAAGAGGCCAGAAAAATTGCTGTTTGGAATTTCACCTAATAAGAATACTTTTCATTTATATTCCAACTTGGTATAGCAAATCAAAGATTTTAATGGGATTTTTTTGTGTGAAAGAAAAGCAAACAAGTCACTGGAGTTTCCCCATCTATATGATTCAGAAACAAAATGCTGGAGAATGGTTAGAGCAGAATTCAAAGAAATGGCAGTAAGAGGGAAATAAGTAAAGAAATAAATAATTTCAAGTTCTTTGTTCATCTTCAGCCAGATTAATTTAGACTAACTACTGCTTGGTCTCTGGACTACTCTGTGTAAATAGGAGCCCTAGAATTAAAACAAGGGAACTATTTTGTTTCCATTCCATTCAAAGTTTCATTGGTTCAAGTTTAATGTCAAAGGCTTAATTTAATTTTTCAAGAAGTAGTGATCTGAAAAGGGGTTTTATTTCTAGATGCTAAATAAGGTATCTCTAATCTTAGTTTAGGTTGCAACCATCTGGCCTCAATGCTGACTCGGCTCTCAGCAAGCGGCTGTTTGAGAGACATAAATGGAGATGGCATTCTAAGTTCAAGACTTCATTTGGGGAGGGAAAGAGCTGGTCAGAGTAGAATTTTCATAAAATTTTAATTAAAATAAAAACTTGAAACAGAAGCCTATGATTTTTCCAGTTTCCCTACAGGATGTACACATGGAAGAGAAGCCAACCAGGCCAGACAACTTCTCAGGGGAAGCAAAGAGAAACAGAGCAACAGCACTATGGGAACATTGCCATGAAAATGAGGGAAACGTCTGACCACAGCATCTGGGAGTTCCTGCAGGTCTGTCTCTGCCTGTTCATCGGAAATGTGATAAGGTGCTACCTAGTTCAGTGATACCGAGAGACATAAAGCACCTGGTTCTGCTGGGGATAAAAAGGTTCATAAATCTTTTGAAGGATTAGCTCTGGACAGAGATGCAGTATCACTGACCTTCCGAAGGTATGAGGGTCAGCTTCAGCCACAGCTCTAGCTATCTCATTTGATGGGGTAGAAGGATCTTGAAAGTATGAACCTGGGTATGTGGGATAAATAGGAAACAGATGATGAGAGAGGTTCAAAAGGCTACTGCTATTCTTGGAAACTACACCAGGAGTGTGTAGAGAGGGTCAAAAGTGGTTGCTCAGCCAGGAAGCCACCTAGCCACACCTGAGTCCAGGGAGACCGAACCTTTTGCAACTAAAAGCTAAAAGCACTGAAAACCTTGGCAATAACAATCATCATCATCATCATCATCACTGTCACCATCTTCCTTCTCCTCACCATGTACAAAGTGAACCCCTCCTTGCTAGGTGCCAGGTACTGTGCTAAGCACTTAATAACATTTATCTCCACAGAACACTCACAACAATTTTATCAGACAGGCCATGAATTCCATTTTACAGATAGGGAAACTGGGGGTTGGGTGGATGGATAAACTAGCTTGACCAAGTTAAAAGAGCTAACAAGTAGCAAGGGCCCTTCTCGTACTACTTCTCAAGGGTCCAAGAGGTCAAGGAACCTCAGAGCTTAATGTGAAAGGAGTGACAAGATCATTTTTTCATACCCTATGCTTTACTTCTCTAAAGGACTTGTGGATAAGGAATAGCACCAACTCTGGAATTCAGATTTTTGGGTTTAAGTACCATAAACCACTTGTTTATGGACTAATGGACACTTGTTTATAGCTATAAGGGACTAATCATGAGACGCTGCCTAGCACTGAGCCCAGCTCCCACAGGAGGTTAGCAACAGTCCGTTTCACTCTCTCTTCCCTTGGGCAAGTTACTCAAACCTCTAACTCGGAATCATCATCTCGCCTCCTCAATGAGCAGCTGTGAGGATTAAGTAAGACGAGTTTTAATGGGAAGGCCATCCACCCGTGGCTGATGGTGGTTGTTATTTCATGTTATCCCATTTGATTTCCATGTTTTCTCACTTTCAGGAGTGCTAGCCATCTGGTTTTCCAGAAGCACTCTGTGGACCCAGGAATGGTAGTGTCTTCATTTCATAAGCAGAGTGGCAGACGCCCAGGCACACTGCGTCATCATGCAGCTGATGGAGGACCACAGCTTCCCTGCTCTTCCTCAGCCCTTTGCTGCAGTCATTATAAAACCTCAACACTCTCCGGCAACTACATCTACTTGGAGATTACATGCGAGGTTCGAGTACACGGGGCTCCGCTCACCCCTACGCAGGAGGATACCTGAACAAGACAACAGCAGAACTTTCATATTTTCTAGGAAAAACAAAGCCAATCCTTAAATTCTCTCTCACTGTTCAACATAGGGTTGTTCTGGGTTCTTCATTTAGTCACATGGTATAAGTTGTGCTTTCTAGCACTTCTAAAAAAGGACATCTCAATATAAGAGCTGGAATATTCTTATTTATGCCAAGGCTTGGAAGATTCTTTTAAATCTTTTTGCTGTCTAATGAGTACTTAATGGATTTTTTAACTCAATAAGCTTCCTTTTTTATTTGCAGTGGGGAGAAACCTAGCAGCTGTTGCTTCAATAACAAGTAACTGCTGGATTATTACAACTACTCCTTTTAATTTAAAAGTGTTTCTTATACTCCTCTAAAGCCCTTGCCATGTGATTTTTGAAAAGCAGCTATCAAACTAGGCAAGCCCAAATACTTTGAACTTTGCTAGTGATACCAAATTAAATTGTCTACTGCACAGTCAATTAAAGTTGGTCACAGAGACTCATTTTTCCATAGTCTATCTGCTGGCATGGTGATGCTTGTTGGCAAAGAAGTCAATTAGATCCCTCTTACTCCACAGGACAAACAACAGCTATGGCAGACACTGCAAGCAAACCACTATGGAATAATTTCACCACTTAAAAGGACTATGACCCAGGAAGATCTGCAAAAAACACTGACATCTCTAATCTCTGCTCTTGGGTCTGCACCCCCACACCTCCTGGACAACAGGAAGGCGCGAAGCCTGAATCCTCAATGCTCCCTGCCCACATGTAAGACATTATAGGTAACAGTGCCTGAAATTTAAGTCCACATCTGCTCTTCTGCAGCCTTTGGAAATCTTAATAGTTTCTCTGACAATTGCTTGCAAAGGCCATAATCACAGACATCTGTAACTGAATCCCCAGTTACAGAGCAAAACACCACAAACTCCCAAAAGGCTGTCGATCAGATCTTACTAGGTTTCCCATCTCTTTTGCTCTCCTGAAATTGCACTGAGTCTTCAATTTCCAGACAGCAGATTAGCACTGGAGGGAGGCAGCCCAGGCCCTCTGTCATCCCCATCCCAGAGGTAGGCAAACTTAATCATCCTTCTTCCAGGTGTATTCTTTTTGGCCCACCTTTGGAAAGGAGATTTGTGGGCAAGTGAGGGTCCTTAGGCTAGTTTGTTTCCAGAATCCCAGAAGAAACCATGAGGATATACCCCAGCTCTAAAAGGCCCCCAAAAGAGACACATCAATACTTTTCCAACTCTCTGAGTCACTCAGAAGATGTGTGGCTCATGGGCTGGATTTGCCATTTGAGATCAGTTGGTCACTAGCATAACATGTGACCTTCACCAATACAACTAACTTCCTTCTATCTGTTTCATATTTTAAAAATTTAATAACCATTCCTTTAAAAGATTCCTACCTTTCATTCTATAAACAAATGAGCCAAGTGGGAAAAGTTCTTCAACCAACTTGGTCACATTCTTAGTAATAATGCTGAACAAGTAACTTGCCCTCTGGATACCTGTTTTCTACTCCAATTTCTAATCATCTCCTATTTCTCATGAGGAACAAATGTAACAGTGAACACAGAAGTGTTCTTCAAAGGATGAAGCTCTGTAGAAATCTAAGGTATTATTATTGGTATTATTATTACTGTCATCATCATTATTATATGTCACGTTATTATTTCTTCATTAGCCTCTTCAATAGTGCCATGCTGATGGTTGAGCTCTAGAGTTGACACCAGAAAACTTATAGAACTCATAATGAATTCAGCAAAGTAGCAGGATATAAAATTAACACTGATAAATCAACTGTATTCCTATACATCAGTGATGAATCAACTGAAAGAGAAATTAGAAAAACTATCCCATTCAAAATAGCCTCAAAGAAAATAAAACGTTTGGGAATCAACATAACAAGAGATGAAAGATCTCTACATTGAAAAACTACAGAACACTAAAGAAAGAAATTGAAGAAGACCTTAGAAGATGGAAAGATCTCCCATGTTCTTGGATAGGCAGAATTAATATTGTCAAAATGGCTCTACTTCCAAAAGCACTATACAGATATAATGCAATTCCTATTAAGTTTCCGATGATGTTCTTTATACAAACAGAAAAGCAGTTATGAAATTCATTTGGAATAATAAGAGGCCCAGAATAGTAGCCAAAGCAATCCTCAGAGAGAAAAGTGAAGCAGGAGGCATTGCAATACCAGACTTTAAATTATACTACAGAGCTATAGTAACAAAAATGGCATGGTATTGGCACCAAAACTGATATGAAGACCAATGGTACAGAATAGAAGACACAGAGACAAACCCACATAAATATGGTTATCTCATACTAGACAAAGGCGCCATAAACATATATTGGAGAAAAGATAGCCTCTTCAACAAATGGGGCTGGGAAAACTGGAAATTCATATATAATAAAATGAAATTAGACCACTATCTCTCACTATGCACAAAATTCAACTCAAAGTGGATCATGGAAATAGGCATTAGACCAGAAAGCCTGCACCTACTAGAAGAAAAAGTAAACCTAAATCTCCATCATATTGGCTTAGGAACTGACTTCCTTAACAAGACTCCTAAAGTTCAAAAAGTAAAATCAAGTTTTATGACCCATGGGGTCATAAAAACCTCAAAATATAACAAATAATTAAATTTAGTAAATATGATAATAGTAGACAAAGAGGAATTCAGATACTTTATAAAAAAAAACTTTGTCTAAAAAGAACTACAATACACTGCAATTTTACAATAGGAAAAAAAAAAGTAAAATCAAGAATCAATAAATGGGATTTTAGCAAACTAAAAAGCTTGTTCACAGCAAAGAAAATAATCAAGAAGAGAATGAAGAGAGAGCCTACAGACTGGGAGAAAATGAAAATCTCAGAGCATTAATCTCCAGGATATATAAAGAACTCAAAAAACACCAGAAAAACAAATAACACAATCAGGAGATGGGCAAAGGAACTGAACAGACGCTTCACAGAAGAAATACAAATGGTCAACAAATATATGAAAAAATACTGAACATCTCTAGCAATTAAGAGAAATTGTAAATTAAAACTACAACTGAGATTTCATCTCACTCTAGTCAGAATGGCAATGATCAAGAACATAAGTAACAATAAATGTTGGCAAGGATGTGGGGAAAAAGGTACACTCATACATTGCTGGTAGGACTGCAAATTGGTGCAACCATTCTGAAAAGCAGTATGGAGATTCCTCAGAAAATTTAGAATGGAATCATCATATGACCCAGTTATTCCACTTCTCAGCATATAACCAAAGAACTTAAAATCAGCATACTACAGTGACACGGCCACATCAATGTTCATAGCAGCTCAATTCATAATAGCTAAACTATGGAACCAACCTAGGTGTCCTTCAACAGATGAATAAAGAAATGTGGTATTTATACACAATGGAATATTACTCAGTCATAAAGAAGAATGAAATTATGGAATTTGCTGGTAAATGGATGTACTGGAGACTATCATGCTAAGTGAAATAAGCCAAAAAACCGAAGGCTGAATGTTTGTTCTCTCTGATATGCAGACAATAGGCAAGGGGTGGAGGGTGAGGGTTCACTGGATTAGACAGAGGGGAAATGGGGGGGAGAGTGGATGGGAATAGGAAAGGCCGAATGAATCAGATGTAACTTTCCTATGTTTGTATATAAATACATGACCAGTGTAACTCTACATCACATATAATCATAAGAATGGTAAGTTATATTCCATGTGTGTATATGTCAAAATACATTCTACTGTCATGTATACAAAAAATTCTGGAACCAGACAAGAGGGCTAATGAAAATGATTTAGCTACTGTAGACTCGAAGTTCTCATTTGTAAAGTGAGGGTAAAATAAAGTACCAAGCACAACTGGTGTTAGGACTGAGTGAGCAAATGGGAAGTACTTAAAATAGTGCCCAGCACAATAAATGGTGCCTACCATTATTCTCATTATTCATAATTAACCCTGCTTTCTTTCTTCATCAGGCACTTTTCAAAATAAGCTGCCTTGATTTTCAAGTCACTTACCTTTAGTGTACTAATGAAAAATAAGGGACCAATAAGTACTGGTACTTAACCTAGCTCATTTAACCCTCCCAACAAACATACATGTAGATTCTATTATCCCTTTTTGATATTACATTCAGAAGGATCAAGAGGCTATCAGGTGGCAGCCAGGATTCAAAGTCAGGCCAGAGTAACCCAGACCCTGCTTTCTGTTGTACCCAGTTTCCTGCTCAATATAAAGAGAGGAAATAATAAAGTTTCCCTTAGAAACTTAGAAAGTCATTTAACTTATATAAGCAATATGGTTCCAACACTGACCTGAACTTAATTAGTTCAGTGCAAATGGTGCCTACTTTTGCCCTCCTTCTCCTGCCCCTTCGCAGATAGGTGAGCAGACTCCAGCAGCATGTCCAGCCTGTGAACATTCCGAGCAGCCCTTGCCCTCTAGCAGCATAAGTGCTGGCACCTGTCTGTCCTCCAACAGACTATATCCTGGTTCCTTGAGGTCTCACACTATTCCTGACTCACCTTGCACTTCCCAAGCAGGGCACAATACAGTCAGTGGAATGCATGCATGAGTGACTGGCCATCAGATAGCTCCCCACACTGAGGACTAGGCTATTTGGCAATTACTAGAAGTTAAAGGAGCCCAGAATTAAACTTGTCTCCTGTAGGGTGTCACTTCAGAATATGATCTGGGTCAGAGGCAAGATCACATTTTACAAAGAGCATTTCATTAGTCTATGTCATTAGAAAGATATTTAGCTCAAACATATTTATATAATTAAGAAACTCAGTTTGTCCTGTTTGCTACGATGTACTCTTATATCATTATACAAATGCTCACACTCACACACACGGCTATATTAGAGGTAGTAACTCATCATCGCTCTCCTTTCTTTTCCAGTCCAGTAAGTCCCAGCCAGTAACAACAAAAAATGGGCAATCATTTAAAGGTGTGTTGCAATGAAAGGTTACCTTTGGATCATAGTATTTCCTACTTGACAAAAACCTGGCAAGAGAACAGATACAATCTTAGATAAAGGCATTAACTGATTATACAAGATAAAACCCAAATTCTTAATACAGTACTTAAGAGTCACTTTACCATGCCTCTTGATTTTTTTTTTAACAACAATGAAATCACTTTTTAAAAAATTTTCTGTATTTTTACAACTAGTGAATACTAAAAGTAAAATTTCTAATAAACATAGTTTGGAGGGATGTTATTCAATTTTTCTTCCAGTTTACAACTGGGTCTTCCTCCTGGAGAGATCGAGAATCACTAAAGGACACCACTGCCTCTTAAAATTTAAGTACAAAATTGCAGGACAACTGTTTTTCAAAACATCTATATTATTCCTGGATTTAATAAAAGTCATTTTGCTTCTGTTGCAAAGGACATTTTACACAAAATAAATTTATATTTCACCAAACATCAAACAAAACCAAGCAATAGTTACATCATCCATACTAGAATATTTAGCCTTACCAAAATTATGTAGAACAAAATAAAGCCATAATACCTCTAGAAGACTTCCATATAAATGAGCAACAGATTAGGCCTAGGTTCATGAGCCTTTGATTCTACTTAGCAATCTGACTCTTAATACCTGGCGGTTTGTGTCTTGTTTGAGAAAATTAAACTGTCTACCAGTAAAAATCAACCAAGCACTTCACAGTTCCAAACTAGTGACACATTTTATGCACTAGTTTCGTGTGGAAGAGGAGAATCTGATGTACTATTTTCACAAAATCTCCCCACACATGGTTCCGGCCTATTCAAAAGAAACTCGGGGAAGTAAAACATGCATGACATGGTTATGTGTGCATGAGTTTACAGAAAAGAACGAAGATGCAGACCTAACCCTAAATGACCAATTTGTCTGTTCCCATGACCAAAAACAAATGAAATTCAAAGAGCAGGGGAAGTAGTTGACCTCAAGTGCCCCAACATTTTTCCCTCTGCAGCTTTTGAAACAGTTTACAGTTTCTTTATCTTTATTAGGACATTTTCTTCATCAAATTAATGAGTCACTAAACAAAAGGCTAACTAAAATGTTTACATCTGGGAATAAACTGTCTGTTAAGGCTCTAGTAGAAAACACGAGTCATAATTTGCCATTGCTTTTCAATGAAATCATCTGGGAAAGGCAAGGCAGAACGGTTGGGGTAGAAACAGGATAGCAAAGGAAAATGCAGAGTCAATCCTGAGGCCCAAGAGAATGCTTGCAGTCCATTTTGTCCTGTGATCCTTGACATCACTATCTGCACCCTCCTGCTTTCATGGAGTATGTACTTTCCAGCAATTAAATAAGACATCCTTTAAAAACAATTAGCTTAGTTAAAGTCAAGCACTGTTTGTGCAAGGTGAGTGAGGAGAGGAGAAGCCAGTGGAAACATTGAGGGAATAAAAGGGATGTTTGTTAGCCAAGGCAGCAAAAGCAAAACCAACGCACATTTAGAACATGGTGGGAGAAAAGATAAAGGTCGGCATGCATATCCATCAAATTTTCTTACAGTTCTACGGTCCCTTCTGGGCACACACAACTGGCATGCAACATGCGGCCGATGGGCCAGAGAGCTAATTCCTAAGGCCGAGACTGACAGCCAGCACAGAACAACTATGAAGGGTGCAGCAAACACTCTATCTGGAACGTTTCTGAAAAGACATGGTCTCCTTCAGACCATTTTCATTTGGTGGTCTTTTCACAGTGGTCAAGAACACATACTTTCGAATTAGCAAATAGTACAATATTCTTTTTAACTAGCAACAATGACCTACAGTTAGAGGCCAACAGGAAACTAGATGCATGGCAGTAGAATCTGCATCAAGATTCTGGAAGAATCTCCAGGTATCCTGAGGTGGTAGGGCATTCTGTCGCAAGGCTCAGGAAAAGACTGAGAACACCTCCCTCGAAGGAATGGGAGGAGGAACCTCTCTGCAAACCCACAGCAACTGCTGTGGAGGGACTTCCTACGTCTGAAACAAACTCTGAGTACCAAAAAGTCACAGCAAACCCGGGTCTCCTGTGTGGTTTCTACTTCTGAGTAAACTGAATAAATTCTCAACTCTGGGGGAGGACAAGAGTTCTTTTTCCCTTTCCATCAAAGTTTCACAATTATGTACCAAACACACCCTTCAAAAAACATCTTTGCTTTCTTCACTTTTACTTTTATTAAGCTTTGTCTGATCACCCTTCTACTAAGTAAAAATCCTAGCATGTACAAACACAAGCTCAGCTGAACCTCTCTGGGCAATTCAGGTGGTTCTTTCTGAACTTCAGGAGATTGGGACTAGAGAATTGCTGTTTCTTGGGTACTAAGTTTCAGTTTTTCAAGATCAAGGCGTTTCAGAGATGGATGGCAGTGACGGTTGCACAACTGGGTAGAAGTGCTTATGAGTGGGGAACCGCACACTTACAATGTTAAGACGGTACATTTCATATTATGTGTGTTTTATCACAATTAAAAACAGAACCAAAAACCTAGGCGCAGTTTTCACATGTGGTTTTGGCAATTTGCATGTAATCTCTGTCACTAAAGGTTTCCTGTTGGGAACAGTCCGTTCAGACAGTGCTGGGTCACCACCAGGTTCTGACACTCACATGGGCACTGAAGAGAACGCCTGTTACTCCTCCCAGAGTCATTTTCTGGGAAGCAGTTTCGGCACCAGGGATGCCTGACTCACTGCTCTTCCGGGTGAGACTGAGAACACTCCACTGCTCTGAAGTGGGACAAGCTGTCAGACTTCCCAGTCCCAGAATTAAGGAAAGGGAGAGCAAAAGGCAAGAAACCAAAGCCCTGGGAGCCCTGGGGGCATTTTATGAAGACTGGATCTGAGGCCTTGGGGGCATCACTGCCTCCCTGAGGTACCTTTTGCTTCCCTGCTCCCTAATCTCATCTTCATGATACAAGCTTTTTTTAAAAAGTGCTCTACAAGATCCTCAGACCTGGCCCAGCCCCCAGAAGTCACAGTTTATAATATACCATTGCCACCACACTAGCTGAAACATATGGACAAAAGGCTAGGACCCTAAATCAATGCTTGAAGGAGCAATGACATATTAATAGCACATGAGGTCAAGATTGAGGACACACACACTTTAGGGAGAAAAGGCAACCTATAGAAGTTGACTAGACAGACAGGTGTGTGTGGAAGAAAATGGGAGCCCCATACAGAGCCTGGGGGGGGGGGAATCTGGACGGGGGTCTAAGAGGACCTTCCTCTCCAGTACTTTTGGTGATTGTGCCCCAGAA
The DNA here is from genome assembly GCF_902686445.1 of Sciurus carolinensis. Taxonomy (NCBI): domain Eukaryota; kingdom Metazoa; phylum Chordata; class Mammalia; order Rodentia; family Sciuridae; genus Sciurus; species Sciurus carolinensis. The sequence goes on from NC_062218.1 coordinate 64,367,267, forward strand.
CTTCCCAGCTCTGAAGCCTTTTAATTTGCAGAGCCAGGGCATTTTGCCCAATGAGGTAAGAAGGCAAGGAGCTGGAGAGGGTAACCATTCTTGTTCATCTTCCAGGCAATACACAAAAACAGCAAACAAACAAAAACAGCAAACACCTGAACAGAACATATTGTGAATCACTCTAACGCTGCAGACACAAGAATTCAGTTAAGCCTCGCAACTAAGGGTTCTATTTTATCCAATGATGGTGAGTCAAACATAATAGGGTTCAGGAACTTGTTCCATGTTTCAGAGCTAAGAAGTGTGAGGGCCAGGCTCTTAACCATTATGCAACCTGCTTCTCTGAAATGGTTATTTATATATCACTAGACAAGTACAGAGATCTAAAGACATTCAGCACTATGAAATGTTAACTCTGTTCCCCTTGCTTTTAGGGGGAGATAGGAAGCATAACTTTGTAGAGACATCCTTCAAGTCAAGGATGGGCAAGATGTCAAGCTCTTCCTTGCTAGCTGTGTGGCCCTGGGCAGATTCATCAGCCTGATATCAGCTATTCATTTTATCTATTATCTATATTATCTAGTATATCTGTGAGGAATAAATAAAGCTGCTGACACATACACAACAGAAGCTATTCCTTCAAATCAATTATCTGACATGGTTACCATCTAACAATCAAAATTCTATAATAAAGTAATAACGGCTATAGGTTTAAACTGCAATGCTATAGTTGTTCACAACCAGATCCCTAAAAATTTTGAACAGTTTCTTAACCACACAGTTTGGGTAGGAATTCCATAGGTTTTCCTAAGTGTTCCCCTAAGATAATTAAGAGTCAAGACATAAGAAAGAAAAGAGTATTTACAAGTTAGTAGAATGTTTTACTTAAAAACATAGAGAAAGAGTTAAAGATAATAAAAAATTAAAATTTTATAATTGTCTTTGACTACAGAAAGCCAAACATTCCATCATCAGTAAATCACATATAGAGTGGACAACTTCCAAAGAAGGAATATAAATTGCATGCCGCATCTCAACTTCAGAGAGAGACCAGTTGACAAGGTCAGCCTTCTGCGTGGGTGCCAGCCCTGTGTCCTTTCCTCTCTTTCGGAATAGACTGCGATGACAGCCCCTATCCTCAGGGTAGACTGCTGTCTCTCAGGGATAAAACAGCAAACTTCCTACCCAGTATGTTTTGAACTCATACTTGAAAATGTAAAAACAGTCAGTAATGCCATCTAAACATGTACTGTTGAACACTTTGCAGAGCTGCTTCAAATCAGGATCTAAGATAAAACAGGTTAGACGAACCTTGAGCAGGCAGCCCGCCTCTGGTCAGGACACAGGATTCTCCTTCCTGGAGACAGATTATATTTTTACAACAGGCTTTTCTATTTTTCTTACAGAATGCTTCAACTATAACAGCACAAACCAAACATCTGAAATAATGAGTCACCTACTGGCTTGAGTCCGAAGCTCCAGGTCAAACTCAGTTTATGCCACGTCAGTGCTTAAAGGCAACCCTAGTGCTATGAATGGACGGATTTCTGCCACCAGAAATCTCTGAGCCTTTTCCATCACAGTGGACAATATCTTGGTGACAGAAGACATGACAAACATTCCCAGTCATTTAGGATGGCTCCAGGAGAATCTAAGATGTTTCTTCTTTCTCCTACTGCCTCTCTTTGGAGGGGATTCCTGACAAGGAAAAGTCAGAAAAGGAACTCAAACTCGCAGCATTTTTTCTTTATAAGCACTTCTAGTAAAGGGGATCCTGAGAGGCAGGGAACTTAAATGAATAATAATGGTATTAAGTGGTATTACTTTAATTTGTGGATTTAAGATAAATTTATGCTTGATTATATTAGAAAAGTCAAAACATTTTTTCAGTTAAAAAAAAGTAGTCCTCTCTCCAGCTGTTCTGAAGAAATAAACTTCAAAAGTTGTATTATTAAGTAACCTTCATATTATACATTTCTTTTCCTCCTTCCCAATATCATTATGTCTACAATAAAAGCCAAACGGTATTTAAAATTGAACTGAAAAGATGTGAAGCTGTAAGTCTATTTCCCAAGAAAGATGGGAGGAGAAAGGGTTTTCATTCCAAAAGAAAATAGGAAATATAAGTCTGTTCAGGGTGACACAGTTCCACACCAACTCAGGCAGTTGAGAAGTTGCTAGAGAAGAACCCTCAGAGAGCTGTGGCATGCAGAAATGAACAAACGAATGAACAAACATTTGAATAAAACAATCTCAGATCACAAAGCTCTCTGAGTATCTTAATAAGTCTCACATTGCCAGTTTTCCTTTAACATAAATGTCTTACTTCTGAAATATACCTGAAACGTGATAAAAAGAAACATGGTAAAAATTATTCACCTCCCTTGGGCAATCCTTATGACTCTTTCTACTCATTCCAACTCTGTTTATGGGTAAAGATGGCAGGCACATGCCTATCTAAATTGATCCAAAGGTCAAGTTATAGTCAAAGAACTCAGTTTGGAACCCAGGTTAAGTATTTAAGGAACTTAATGCTGTCCAAAGCTCAACACACCACATTCTGATGCTGGTGTAGGGCATCATTTACAAATAAAAGACAAAATCCTAATTCTTCCTTTTATGATAATGTTGATAGTTTCTTCTGCTCCCTACGTTTTGCCTTCTTCCCATTAAGTCACAAAAGAATAAGTGACACCAAGCATAAAAATTCACATGAAACTAAAACTTGAAAATTTAAGAGAATTCAATATGCAATCATTGACTAATAAACTGCAAAATAGTACTTAATACACAAGTGACAATTTTGTGAGCAAAGCCAATTGTCAAACTGGGGTCTCAGTCTTTGTTCCCATATCACAATTGCCGTGGGACTTGAAAAAACTACAGGTGACCTAGCACCACTACAGAGATCAAGCTAGGGTGGGTGTGTGGCATGGAAAGGCAAAAGCCAGGGAGCAAGGCCTTCTAATCCTAGCATGGTCTTGCACTGCCTGAGCCGTTTCACATAGTCATGTCCCTTCCCTGTGTTTTCTCACAGGGAACCTTAAAATGGGGGTGCTACACTAATCCAAGTCACTTTCAGTTTTTCCCACTTAGGAAATTTAACATGGCATTGTGTAGGACAGAAGCAAGAAAAAGTGGAGAAAATGCACCCATGTATATGGTTGAGCAAACTGATTCCACAGGACATAAGGGTTTGTGCAGGAGGTTGGGGAAGTAGCAGGGTAGATGAGCAAAGGCTGAAGACAGAAGGCCAAAACTTCTGAGACCCTTCTTGCTTTTCTTTTGAAGGTATAGAACAAACAGAGTTGGGAAGGAGACAGAAGTAAGAAACAATTACTAAGTTCGATAGCATTCAACGAACATCATCAAATGTGCTATACAGTATATTTTAGGAATAGGAAGGGATGTAAGTGAAGAACAGCATGGTCCCTGAACTCAAGGGACCAGTGGTGGAATTCAGTGTCTCAAGCTTCAAACAGCATTAGTATTACCAGACACCTGAGTTCCACCCCCTCATCCCTAATATAATGAGTCAATATCCAGGATGCAGAGCCTAGAAACGTTTTGTTAGTCACCAAAACTTGACAACCACAAAACTAAACAACAGGAGAAGCCAACTTCTGAGTAACACAGTAAAATATACAGGCCCCTTAATGTAACCCCTAACTGAATTATAGAGAACAAACATAGGTTAAGACTGGGTTCCCTCACCATGTGCCAAGGCACCCTGTTGAGTGACAGTGAACTCATTGGAGCTCAGAGAAAGATTTTAATTTTTCAAGGAAAACACGGTCAAGTGTTGGACATGATACAAACTTCTAGTTCAAGTTAATTCACAGATTGAATTATATTTCTTTTGAAGATATCTCTTTGTAAAACTGGGGTGTTTTGCAATTGCTATGATAAAAACAAGTACCATTTGAAAAAGCAATGTGAAGTAAGAAATGAGGGTGGGAGTATCCAATGTTAATCCCAAGATTTGAGAAACTATGCAGTGTCCAGGTAGACACATCTCACTAGTAAATGACAGTGGTTATTAAAGCACGAAATAAGTTTTTAAATTGTACAAAGTGAAATTTAGATCTTATTTTTCAGTTTTTATGTATTATAAATGTGTTATTTTTCAATTGGCAACCAAGTTGTTAGAGCACATCTACTTATAAGTTTGTTTGTATGTAACTACTTACTAAACAAAATAGATTGTACTTTCAAAAAATTTATCTAGACATTTAGAGCACCATTAAAAAAACAAAAAAGTATTGGGAATCTTTTGGGTCAAGGCGACCTTACAAGGAGATTCTTTTTATAGCATGACAACTGAATGCACAGATCTAAGATTGCTTCTGGTAGAGAAAGCATTCTAGAGGAGTTTCAGGGACTACTTTTCAAGGTATTCCCCGATGAGATCCATGGAAAATGGTGCATGTCTACCTACTGATTAGTCAATAACTTGATAAGTTATTCTCTTCCATATTATATTTCAAATCATATTACAGAGTAAAACATATAGATGCATTATCTTGCTCTCATAGTCAACACTACTACATGTGTGCAAAGCTTTCAAACATGAAAATCCTATTTATTTGATAAAATTTGAATATATAGTTATCCTTGGGTATTCTCAGGCTCCAGAACACCCCATAGATACCAAAATCCACAGATGATTGAGTCTCTTATGTAAAATGATATAGTATTTGCATGAAACCTATACACATCCTCCCATATACTTTAAATAACCTCTAGATTACTTATAATACATATTGCAACATAAATGCTAAAGTCTTTATACATTGTTTAGGGAATAATGACCAAAGAAGTCTATACACACTTAGAACAGACTCAACTTTTCAATATATTTTGGATCTGTAGTTGGTTGAATCTGAGGGTACAGAACCTGCGGTTAAGGAGGGCTCCACTGCATAGTAACGCCAGTAACAGACCTGTTAGATAACCCAAGTCCAGATAGCCCTAGTTTTAAAATATCAGTTCCACGAAATGCTGAGCTCACTGCACCTGCTGGTGGGCCTAACTCCAGCCCATCATACTCAGCTCCAGTCTTTTCTTGGCACCACAGTACTGATAGGTTACATGGTATCACCCAAGTGTTATGGAGTTGTGACTTGACTGGCATGTGTAAGGCCTGGGTTCCATACTCAGCACCAATATGAATAAAATAAAATAAAATAAAATAAAAAGATCCATTGAGAACTAAATATATATATATATGACAGTGGTTACTCAAGCATGAAATAAGTTTTTAAATTTTACAAAGTGAAATTTAGATTTTTCAGTTTTTATGTATTATAAATGTGTTATTTTTGTGTATTATAAATAGTTTTTATGTATTATAAATGTGTTATAAATGTGTTATATATTATATATATATATATATATATTTTTTTTTTTTTTTTTTTTTTTTTTTTTTTTAAAGTCAAGCACAGTGGCCAGCACCCATAGTGAGGCAGCAATAGTGAGGCGGCAGATCACCTGAGCCCAAGAATTTGAGGGCAAGCTGGGCAACATAGTGAGACCCTCTTAAAAAGAAGAACAAGTTTAGGGAAAGCCTTACCTCTACCAAGAAGAACTCCACTAATGGAGAAAACTTGTCAATACACAGGGCCTCCTTGCTAGTTTAATGACTAAATGAATAACAAGCATCAAGTCTTCCTGCCTAGCCTTGGGATCTTGCCTAGCTGTGACCTGGCACAAGCAATGGCTTGAAGATAAGAACAATGGAAGACATCCTTCTGCCTGTATAACTGTGTCAGCCATTCCAAAGTCTTGGATCCCTTATAAGCTGATTTCTCCAACTTCTCAAATTATTGGTGGCTTCCAGAGTTCTCTTTTAAAAATGCCTCGAATAGACAAAATTTTGAAGTGATTGTCCAGAGTAAAATCTCAGATTAAAAGAAAATGTTAAGTAACCAAACAAATCTTAATGCAATTTTTGGCAATTAACCTCTCACTTAGGTTAATAATGAGTAAGCAACACACTCTTCAGAAAGAATTACTTCCCAGGGAAGCAGAAGACAGCAAATAAAAGGGGCTGTTCATATGAGAAAATTACTTTGAAAACAAGTGGGTGGCATTGCACCTATTAAATTCCTAAGCAGCTTTTAAATTTTTCAAAGTAAAATTTTTCTTTGAGTCTTTCAATTAAAAAAAAAAAAAAATCACAGATCTATTCTATCAATTGAGCAAACTACATACCTATCAATTCTAACAACAGCTCTGTTGTTTCATGTTCTCTCAATACATGACCACCCGCAGCAAAGTTCCAGAGCAAAGGAACAAAAGAGAAACATCATAAGCTCATCGGTGGGGGTGATGAGAAGGGAAGTGAAGGTTACAACCCAGGTCACAAGATAATTTCTGATTTCTCTACTTTCTGAGTTTCAAAACTCAAATCATAAAACTCTCAAAGATAAGTGACTAATGAATGCAAGCAGACAACATACTTACTCCCTCAGAGAGACACTACAAACAAAATCCTGTGAAGAAAGTTGGTAACTAAAGTACAAGTTCTGGCTAAGAAAATACTTTCCACAATGGAACATAAATAGCAGATGACCAGGCCAACATTTTATTTTGGCCTGTGTCTGAACTCAAATTAGCCATTAAAATAAAATAAATAAAAAAAAAGTTAACTGAACCGCCAAAAATACTAGAAAGTAAAAGGAAATCACATTCAAATCTGCCCAACACTTGACCATCAAGATTACCATTTGCCCCGACCCTGCCTCTGAGTAACCCTGCAGGCCGGAGGGCACTCAAGTTTGAAAGATCAAGTAACAACAGGCAGGGAAGCCCCAGAGGACACACTGAGTACAATTAAATAGAACAACTCCTGCCATTTGGTCTGGTGATGAAAGGAGAAACGAGGTGTCACAAGGGTGATAAATATTTGGACCCTTGACTCCTCTGTGAGGGTAAGGTAACAGAACAAACATCTTGTCTTAGAGGGGTAATTTGCTTTGCCTTCAGATTTACTAAGCTGTGATGATTCCACCACATTTGCAAAACCACTGTTGAGAATGCAGGTCTCCGGGTCACAAATTTAGAGTCATGGGTCCTTCACTGAATTCCTCTGTTCAAGGTAAGTTCTAACAATGTGAATTATCCTCAGGTCTGTATGTAATTAATATTAATGGTGAAGGGCACTTGTGAGTTAGGCATACCCCTTCAAAGGAAGATGTAGAGTTCTTTAAAATAATCTAATCACGACTAAATCTAATAAAACTACCAACCATGTCTATTTAGCAAACTTACACCGTCAATGAATTCCACAGCACTATGGGGGGAAAATCCAACTCCTTACATGCATTCCTAAGGGCTGGGCTGACCCAAGATGAAACCCACTGTGTTGGCTACACTATCATCAGGCTAACTTGCCAGAGAACTTGAGGGATGAAGGCTTGAGGGAACACCCACTCTCCAACTCCTCATGGGAAAACCATTTCCCTCAGAGTGTAAGTTTATGCAGCAGTGGAAACACAGCTGTAGTCACCACATTCCTCATTAAACATTGCCCAACAATCATAAATGTCATGGCTGGACTTCAGCATGCAGGAGTCAATGGGTGTGGGGTAGTCATCCTTAAAACCAAAATTTAGTAACTATTTAAATGTTAATGTGGAAAAAATACACACACACACACACACACACACACACACACACACAACTTTTGACTTTTCTCCCCCAAACACTCATGAAATATGATACCACATTTAAAAGTGGTTCCAATGAAATTTCCAGAAAAGAAAGGCAATATCTGATGCATACTTTGGAGAATGAAAAACCACTGGTCTAAAAGTGCACACATAGCTAAAGGTGGAGATAATGGTAATGAAGGAATACAGAAGGAGGAAAAAACAAAACAAAAAAAAAGGACCAAATGATAGTATTTCTTTGACTTTTCAGAATAAGCCAGTCACAAGGTAGAAATAGTTCTGTTAATGTCATAGGAAAATGAAGGGTGTAACATTTATAAAACCCCACCATTCCAAATTATTGTCCACCAGCTTTACTAAAGGCATTTTATTTAAGTTAAGAAAATACAGGATTGGAAAAAACACATCCTTCTCATTCTTTCCCCACCACCAAACAAAAAAGTATGATACCAGAAAAGCATACTTGGTAGGCTTGATTGATTGGTTGATACTTTTTTTATTTTTTTTAAGTAATGGAGATAGACACACACATACATTTTATTTTTGGTTGCTACTCTTATCAGAGTCTTTTGTTTGTTTTAAAGAACACATATCTCCCTGTAGGGGAGTTTGCCTAACTCATAGGGACCCTTCACCATCAATACTAATCCATATATAAATCTAAGAATTTGTTCTGGAAAGAGAAATTCTGACCCAAATTCAGTACAATACATCAAGAGGACCCCCAGAAGCCATGCAAGGTCTTTGGGGAACTGACCTGCCAATGAAACCAAACTCAGGGATCTACTGCCTTTGGTACCACCCAGAACAAATCACAGCAATCTCCTTTATGAGTACCAATTATGAGCCAGGTCCTGTGCCAATTAATTGGACTTTAGAGCACATCATCTCATTGAAACCTCACCACCACACACCAAGAGATAGGTAGTATCATATGCATTTTATACCAATGAAGACTGAGGCTCAAGGGGCTAAGTAACTGATTTGAACTCCACAGGCTGTGCTCAAATTCACTGATTAGTACACAGCAAGCAAAATCTTGATTTGGGTATCTGAAAGCCATTGTTTTCTTACCAGCAAAAAGACAATTTCTTTTCCTCACAGTTGTTTTTTCTTTCTCATTGTATCTCCTCAGAGGGCTTTTGAAGCAAATAGGAAGTAGCGACATGGAACAAGAACCAGGAAAGAATCTGTACCCTTCACCAGAGATTCCTCTTTGGAGAAATATATCCCCAAGAAGGGAGCCCAAGAGAAGAAAAGTAACTGGCTTAAAGATGTTTATAGCAGCATTATTTATGCCAGCCTCAAACTGGAAAGAGTTCGGATGTCCTAATATGGAGCTAGTTAAGCACACTATGACACACAGAATGATGAAATACCAAATGGGCTACCAAAACCAGCAGAATGTAGCTAATACAGATATATGGAATGCACAATTATAAGAATTCTAAGTGCTGTAAACACATAATATGCACCTGCCACTTAAAACCATAAAGCAACCCATGAGAAAACCAACAACAACAACAAAAAAAAAAGGAAGTTCAATCTCTGCTACAACCCACTGTTGCTATAGTTGTAAAGCTCCTGGAGAAACACAAACCGTGAAAAACCAGAACAGAGATGGCTATCAAGAGACTAAGCCAGGAGGATTGCAAGTTCGAGGCTAGTCTCTACAACTTAGGGAGATGCTGTCTCAAAATACAAAAAAACAAAAAGGGGTAGGGATGTAGCTCAGTGGTAAGGCGCTCCTGGGTTGCATCTCCAATATCAGAAAACATACAAATGAAAAAGCAGAGAACAATAGATTGCTACGTGATCAAAGAAATTTGTACTCATGACATCACATGCACACCCTGATTATTGAAATTAATTTCTCATTTTGTCTTATATCTGTCTGCTCTGTAACTTCATGAAGTCTGTCTTTAAAAAAAAAAAAAAGGCAGCAGTATCTCTGGGGAGAGTAACAAGATACACAGTTCCATATCAGTACTGCTCAGGAAACACTCTTTTAATCCTTTTTGTTTATTCTATTCCCTGCATTTATGAACTCCCTAAATCCTTTGTACTTAAAGCATAGCACTAAGCTAGTAGGATTAAGTGCATGGTGAATTTTCTAATAGAATGTACTTAATTTTATGTCTCAGCAATGTGTTTACAGTCTTGCACTCTGCTAATTTGAATGAACCTATACCTGAAAATTCAGCTTTCACAATATGTTTTATCAGAAAATATGACTGGAGATTTCCATTCCTTTCCATAATAAAAAGTTGTCCAGCCTCACTGTAGACTTTGCTGTTACTGGGTTCTAAAACTAGCTGCAGAAGCCATGGCAAGTCTAGGGTATAATTATATTTCTAGCATTACTAAGAAGAGCAGTTTAATGGAAAATGTTAAAATTAGTTGCTTTACTCTTTAAATGCCCCAATGTCCACAGGACATTCAGGTAATTAATGCAACTTCAAAAACTGGTAGGCATTAGGAGCAAGAGAAGCACTGCTCAGCTTTAGAGCAGAAAGATTTGTGTATGGGAAATAAATGGTGCAACAAGAACATCAGTCATCCCAGGGATCTGTCTCATGGGCCACAGGCTGTCAATCATTCTTTCCACCATCCTTCAAAATACACATCAGGATTTTTAGGATATTTATGTCATAATTATCATCCCATGACGATGTTATACCTGAACTGGATGGAATTTGGACAGATCATCTTGCAAAATGTCTGATTTCTAAGATGGGTGAAATCACAGAAAAGGCAGTGTCTTAAAAGTATCAATTTTAATTAAATCATTCTTATTGATTCACTTTCTCTTTGATCTGTCACAAAATTTAACAGAGGAATAAAGATACAACATCCTGCTGATTATCTTCAAATTAATAATCTCTGCATCTTGAAACTCTTCAGAATTTAATATAATCCCAAATGAATCATCTCTCCATAGTATTGGCAGTGAGAAAATTAATCACCTTACATTTACAATCTGGTCCAAGGTTCTTCTAAAGTTTTCAAATATGCTACTTAACCCTCACAATTCCCACCTAAAGTGGTATCTCTGCAGTCAGCCACATTCAATACATTTTATAAAATTAACATGTCCAGTTTGAGGTCTGATGAAATAACAAAATTAAGCAGGTGTCACCGGCCAAAAAATTCTGTATTAAAATGTACAGATTGATTCAACTCAATTGATATTTATCAAGTGCTCACTATACCTTGGGCAATGTGCTCCTGACTAGGGTTTCTTGAGGGGAATAAAACTTAACAAAATCAAAGACCCTATGTCAGTCTCTAAACAATTTTTTTTAAACTGGCCCAAGAAATTCAAAAGTCTAGGGCTCCCTAATTTGAAAGCTTTTATTGTACCTTTACTTCTCAATGCCTAAGTGACCATATGGTTCCACATGAGCATCTCTAGAAGAAGCATTAACTTATTTATGCCACTGGGGACTAGGGAGTGAATTATTGCTCAGTGCTATTTAATGTACAAGACAGAAATTTATTAAATGGCAATGAAGTAGTAATTACTAAATGGTTCCCCAGTGACTCAAAAAGTCAGTAATTAAATACCACTTACTGCACTAGGATTTGAGTTATTAAACAGCACTAATGGAACAGTTCATTAAATAGCACCTCAGTGTCCAAAGAGGGGCATTTCCATACAACTCACCATGAGCAAACACAGTCACTGGGGAAATCTAGCTGTTTGCTTATGGGGTTGGGGGAACATAAGTTTTCACCCAGGAGCCAACTCCAGGTAGCAACCCTGACATTTGGCTGGATAGCTGAGCCACTTGCTTCATCAAGTGGCTCAGCAGTCCCTTGGCAGTCCCTGGCATTCTGATTCACTGTGCAGCGTGAGTACTGGCATAACAAGACAGCAGCCCCATCACAGTCCTCTCTTACTTACCAATCACACCCAAAATTCTGGTTTATCTTCACCCATAGGTTTTCATTTTGCCATTTTAATACATGGGCAAAGGATATTTAAAAACAATTCACAACTTAATTACAAATCAAATTTGCCATATTTACTTTGGCAACCTCTCCGAAATGTCTTTGTTAGGTATCTTACTTCCTCCCATCCAGTTGTTTCTACCTCGAGCTCCCTTTTTATCCAAGAGTGGCCTCTTCACTAGTCATCCCATTCTTTCCTTCCAGTTAGTGGCCAGTCTTTTCAAAGTTCAATATGGAAACTCTATCTCCTCCAGAAGGCTTTACCTAATAAGGAGGCAACACAAGGAAAAATTCTCCCATAAAACAAGGTTTTATATGATCACCAGTCTAAGGCTGTGAATGCATACATACGTATGAAGGTCTTCAAAATATTACTAGAAGGTGGAATTCTCTTTCTTTTTGGAAGGGCATGGTGTGCACGTCATTTGTCCTTTTATGAATTGACTGAACTTTCTCCAATAAGCATCCCTTCAAATTCCAAATAAGTTTATAATGAACCTAAGTTGGTTGGTTTTCCCCCTTAAGTTATGGGTACCTATAACTTGCTTGTTATTGCAATAATCTTAACAGGAAAACTCTGTCTGAGGTCAATCTGTATAATGTCCACTGGTAGAACATAATGAATGTTAAATATGACATCAGTCTGGGCAGTCAAAGAACACACACTAAAAAAGCTTTTAAAGAAGACACATGATATCCTTATCACTAGATGAACTCAAGAAAGTGTAAAAGAAAGATAAGCAATGAACCAGTGAACTGGTGAAAAGTGTCAGGTGACACCAGGGGATGGACAAATAAGATCAAGGAGATAAAGTTCAAAGAGGTGGGACAACAGGTCATTAATCACATGGATCTGGGCAGTGTCTCACAGACTGAAATGCCTCCTGGAGAAAACATTTTAGAAGAAACCAGAGATGGTCACGGAAAACAGCACTTCCTTAGTAGAAATGCTACAATACACACCTGAAGATCAACTTCAAATGAGAATTCAGCTTGATTTTTCAAAATCCCCATTAAATTACAAAATAGTATTTGCTACTTTTATTGCCAAACGCTGTTTTAGGAGTAACCTGAAAATATAGAACATGACAGATTGTCTAAAACAGGGTCTGATGCAAAGCACCATTTTAATCACAACCTCTATGTGACAATTACTTAAAATCAGGAAAAGACAAAATAGCATACCAGGACAACCAGATGCATACTGGATATACAATTTTGGTTCCTGAAGCTACAATAATAATTAAACATCTTCCTAATTAGTTATTTAAATTCTATTTGAAAAAAAGAAAAAAAAGTAGTACCTAAAAAGTTTGGAATACTAAATCATTTAAAACATATTAGAAAACGTTAAGGAAAGTCAGCAGAAGGTTTTCCTTCATTATGGGGGGAAAATGGTACGACCTTTCTGCAAGTAGTACGTCAACCTGTGTGAATATCCAAAATGGCCTTACTCTGCCTCAGTATTTTTAGTCCATTTACTCTACAAGATAATTAGACAAATGTAGTACAAAGATATTTAATGGAGCATTTTCATAACTGGGAAAAATTCCATCTATAAGAGATAGCTTAACAAATTACAGCACATCCATACAATGTAATAGTCTTCAGATATTAAAAATGAGGTGTCTCCAAATTTATGACATAAGAATGCTACAATCTATCCTGAATAAAAATGTTTTATGATATCCATCTCAAATCTAAGCTGTGAGTATATGTGCATGAAGATCATCCAAAATGTGGGCAACAGTTATTGCTAGGAGGTGCAATCATCTCAATAGAGGCATGGTGGGCACTCTACTTGTCCTTTTATGTATTGTTTGAACTGACTACAATAAGCATTAAGAAAAGAAATCAGAAATCAAAAAGAAATACTTTCAGTTGGAAGAAAAAGTCATCAACGTACCTTTTAAAAAGAAAACAGGGCTGGGTTTGTAGCTCAGTGCTATGTAGAGTGTTTGCCTAGCACAGGTGAGGCACTGGGTTCGATTCTCAGCACCATACGAATATAAAAAAAATAAAGGTATTGTGTCCATCTACAACTAAATATATATATGTATATATATATATATATGTATATATATGTTTTTTGGTTTTTTTTTTGCAGTACTGGGGATCGAACTCAGGGCCTTGTGCTTGCAAGGCAAGCACTCTACCAGCTGAGCTATCTCCCCAGCCCTAAATATATTTTTTAAAAAATAAAAAGAAAACAAAAACTTTTTTATGGGGAGAACAGTCATCCTTTATTCACAGGATGAAAATGCACTGTTTTACAAAAGATTCTCCCAAATGGAAGTACCCTGATCCTTATGCTGTGAAGCCCCTGCCCTGAGAAGCAGTTCTACCAGGACTGCCATGGAATGGAGCAGGGCACAGCTACCTCCAGTCAAGACCCTGCCTAAGCCAGAGGACCACTGTTAGCACACGCCCATCTTCCTGCCTCACAGTAAGAAGAGCTCCCGCCTGGGCTCTGGGACTCCACCGAGAGCAGAGTAGGACAGCAGGTCCTACTTCAAAAGATGACAGTTGAACCTCTGTACTCAACACATGGCCCCATCTGGGCAGGGAATGGTTGATGAAGGAAACTTCACAGAAGGGGAATAGGAGAAGAGAAACGCCAGGATGCCTTGGGCCTGTTCCACTTTTCCATAGATGCAGCCAGCAGGCCACCAGGAAAGACTCAGTCTGGAGATCAGCAAGCACACCCATCAAGTACCAGCAAGACTACTCTTGATAGCAAAGGATCCACTGGGGATCCAGAACTCTGGTTTTCACTGGAGGATGAGTGGGGAAGAAGAGGAGGAAGAAGTCCTCTTTCACATGCTTCATATATTCCAAACAGTAGGGGCATCACCAAAGAATCAGCAAAAAGGCCTTTAATCTAAACACAAACACACTCCAAGGAAAGCACCCCACCCCTAGTCCTGATGTAGACTATCCTCAAAATCCAGTCTAACGATTCAAGCACCAAAGAGCTATTATTTCCTTCCTTCTCTAGCCCTCTCCCTCTGCTCCTGCCCCAACCCTACACCTCCTTCTCCTATACAATCCGACTATTTCTTAATCCATGTTGAAAATGTGGTTTGTCCACATGCAGAGACTGTATCAATATTCTGACATGTATCATGTGGCAAAGAGAAAACGGGATTAGCCCCCAGGTGAAGAAAGGCACACTGTGGGACATTAACAGTATAGGTAAGTTTCTCCTCAAAAAGCCAGAAACAGAGAAGTGGTACAACTTCAATGTGGTCAGGGCTTCATGCTTTGTCACTGAGGAAAAAAAAAGTTCTTAAGTTCATTAAAGTTCATTAATTGCTATAAGCAAGTGAGCAAACAAATGGAGGAGGTATAAATTCTCCCAAGACATTAGTCTAAAATCAAACAAAGCATATGCCAGTGCTCATTAAGCAAGGCATAACAGTGCCTGCCCCGCCATCAGAAAGCGGACAGCAAATGGCCCAGAGCAGCATGCACAGACACGCACAGGGAGCTATGCACTGTGTGGCCTGCCCACAAGGACAGGACGCAGCAGGCAATACCCACATGGTGGAACTCCATGTGGCCCTCAAACTCTGTCCATTGTCAGCAGCTGTGTTCTGGCAGGGGTACAAGTCACCATCTGACACAGGCTCATGAGATTTCTGGGCTCCCTTCTCAATAACCCATGTACTAACAAGATGATACTGAGGCCCTCCACCCCCTGACAAAGACCACAAGAGCATTCCAGGCAGGGAAACAGCCACAATGTGCAGGCCCTGTGGCAGCTGAGGACCAGCAAGAAAGGCTTTGAGGCTGGTGAAGGAGGAGCACAGGAAGAGTTACAAATGGGATCAGGGAAGCCAGGAGGTCCAGATCACACTGACTCTGGGTAAGAAATTTGTCTTCTATCCTACATGTGACAGGAAGCAATTGGATGATTTTAAGCAAGGGAGTGAATGCAATTTAATTTCCAGTCTAATTTACATTTTTAACAATCCAGACAGCTGGTGTGTGTATAATGAATCATGTGGGAACTCAAACTGTGTTACTGAAAATCTATTGTTAAAATTCAGAATATACTAAAGCCACAAAGGGAAGTCTTTGTAATTCCATTTTCCCACACATGGTACAGACTAGCTCTCAGATGCACACAAGCATGGGATGTGCTTCACTCACTAAAATCCCACAGTCCTTGGTAAGGTGGCCCTTTCTAGGGAATGAATTTCTCTCTCAAATGACAGAACAACTACTTGTAGTTTTTATTTCCTCCAAAAGAGATAGACAAAAAGTATTACTTTATAATAAAGGACTATAATATTTTGTGACCAAAGAATACAAAGTTAGCTGTTCACTGAGAATGGAGCATTTCCTACTGTCCACTACTTACTATTCAAATTCCAATACTGTGAAAAGATTTCTTTTCAGATTAAAGGAGATTTTCTTTTGACTAGTTGAATAATTTTATGTAAATACCAAAATCACCCCAGTCTTTTGCCCTAATTTCCCTTTAGAAATTAAAAATAGAAAAATAGCTACTAGTACAACTCCTAACAGCAGAATATGAGTTGTATCTTTCAGAACTGGAATGCCACTGTGTAATGAGTTCTCCAAAACCCTGAAAATATGACTGCTATTTATCCAGAACCTGCCTGTAAGCAGTTAAAGCACTTTACAAATATCATCCTCATAATAACCCCATAAAGAGAGGAGAGTTTGCTATAAAAGTTCATTGGGCATGAAAATTTGGCTCAGTTATTCAACAGCTTGATCCAAAAACAATTATTAAAATTAATTTTTAACAGCAACAAAAATAATTTGGCTGAAAGAGTAAACTAATAAGCACTCAACTACCTACCCATGGCACATTTCCTCTACACAAAGGCTGCCTCTTCTTGCCCTGATACCCAAAATCACTTCTACAAAACTGGCTCCTGTAAAGAGTGATGGCCCAGGGGCCTGGTGCCAGCAGCTGTCATGAAAGCACTGGGCTTCACTTTACAGCAGCACTTGGTCCTACAGTTAAAGAGCCCTCAAGACTGGCACCAAATGAGCTGAAGAGATTATAATCTCCTAAAGTTGAGAAAAGAGCATTCTTCATAATACACATGGGGGATGGTCCACGGATAGCTGGAGGACAGAGACTTACCGGCCTCTCTCCCCAAGAAACTCCACCAAGAGCACACCTGGCAGACAAAGCATGAAAGGACGAGGTAGCTCCACAGAATGGGCAGTTGTGCACAGAAGCTGACACACTGGATGGTACAGAATGCCAATTCCTATAAATCTTTTTCCTCGTTCCCCAGAGGGGTAGAGGTCATGCCTCCTTTACCAGTCTTCTATCTCTATTTTTGGCTTCTCTCTTTAGGACATGGGTAAATTTCTGGGATAAGAAATGAATGCATAACAAATCCCACTATCACGTATAATTATAATGCACCAACAAGAAATTTTAAAAAGGAAAAAAAAAAAAGTAATGAATGCAGCTGGTTCTATAAGACCATGACAGACTTGGAACATATACTCATTTTTCCTGGTTCATAAGTTTAGGATTATCCGCATGTGCCCTAGAGGTGACTGGAAAAGAACAGGCAAGGAAAGCCTCCCAGCCATTTCACAGCATGGCATGCTGAGCAAAGGATTCACACCCCCACTTTGTCACCTGCTAGTTGCATTATTTATACATGTTATTTATGCTCACTGAGCCTCTATCACCTCATCTATAAAAATGCGTCTATCAAATATGTGCCTGCTATAAAACACATACTGATTATTACTCTCTTCTGTTTGTATAAAATCAACCTTCTCCTGTCATCAGTGATCATCCTTCTTTGTTATTCTCAGAGTCAAAATTTTAAATCAATTCAAACTGGACCACCCATGCTTATTTCATATTAAGAGAAGGCTAGTCAGGGTAACGATTTAAAACAGACTTTGAATCAAGCAAAATTGTGATCCAAAATCTAGTTCTAATATTCATTGGTTGTACGGTCTTGGGAAAATGTCCATTTTGTGACTCAGATTCATCAGGTACAAATGGGGGTGGGAAGGGCAATAACTCCAAAGGACTGATGACTGGGAGGATAATGGAAGGAGTAAACTACTATAAGAGGGCCCTGGCAACAACCTCTCTGCAGCCTGGAACACCCTAAGGAAATGCCACTTCATAACACTTTCTTTCCTTGGTCACCAGAGAATACCATACAGTAGTTGAAGGACAGGCCTTAGAAATAATGCTGAAGTTGATTTTGGAGTCATGCTATTGGAAATACTAGTGGATGATGGAGTTTGCCTCTGAGTTCAAAAGAGCTCTGTGGGTGAAATACGCCTCAATAATCCTGGCCTTGAATCTGGTCTATCACCCTCAATGTTTGGGGCAGTGTGACCAGTTTGCCTGGGTATTTGCAAAAGAGTCAAGGCTACTTCCAGTTGTCCCTTAGGAAACAAAGCTCATAAGACAAATCTGTTAGAGCAACTCTGCCCATCTCCACTGGCCAGGAAACTTCTCTTACCTCCCCTGGGCCTCAGGAGGATGAGAGATAGCAGGAAAACTCACTCCTCACCCATACGTGAGCACCTGAGCCTCTGCGTAAAGTTCACTCGTTTTAAAGAGAAAGAATTTACTTCTCAACTCCACCTTTGAGATTAGAAAAGCAGTTTTAAATCAGACTAACAGATGTGCTTCTCACAGTGCCAGACACACAAACCATTACCATATGCAAGACTCTACCCACTTCATGAAAAATTTTTAAGAAATATTGTAGCATCACTTTGCCATTTTGATCTTAATGGCTCCGCAAATATAAAACTATGAGCATCAATATAGCTCATGCATAGAAAAAGAAAAAAAAAAAACAGATTTAGGAGTAGGGACAGGAAACAGCATTGGCATCCTTTAGAATATTTATCAAAAAGAAACATTTAAAACAAGCCAGGTGGTGTTCTAACCCTTTCAATCTTCACAAGAACCTAAGAGATATGATTAGACCCAATTTACCAATAAGGAAACTGATACAAAATGACTTTAAGTAACTTTCCAAAGATCACCCAGCTGGTAAATGTTAGAGCTGGTTTCAAATCAACAGTGTGTTCCAAAGTCAGAGCTTCTAACCATGTGACTCGGTACAGCTTGATTTATCTTAGTTAGTCACAGTTTATAAATCAAAGTTCAAGACTCTCCACCATATGTTGAAGAAGAGTCTTTGACTTCCCTCTACTATGGGGGCAGTAGTAACACTTCAGAAGTGCTACTTCTCCTCCTCCTCCTCTCCATTCTCTATTCTTCTACTCCTCATTCTCAGAGTGCAATGGCAAATCCAAATCTCTTTTCCCAGGTTTCCTTTGTTACTACCCTAACAATGGACTGCCTCTGAGGGCATTTTACACAAAACTCAAAGTCAGAAAGTGGATTTTAGTAAGAATCCTAAGGCAGTCACATCCAAATTTCAGAAAAGCTTGCAAATGAGATAGATGCTCATCTCTCCTAAATCCTGTTTACTGACTTAGAGAAGAAAGAAAAAGATACATAGAGGACTCAGGATATGGGAGATCCTCAGAGTAATCCTAAGGACGTCTGTTTCCACTGGTAGTCCTTCACTGTCTTTGTTAGAAACATTGACCATCATTCCTGATGTTAGTCTGACTCTTACCATTGACATGAGCATTAACAGTCACACCTCTAACAAGCTGGACTTCTTTGTATTTTGGCACCAACCTGCTAAAAGACAGCTTATCAGCCCACCTGCCCCAATTAAGGAGAACCTTGCATGTGGGCTATTAATCCTGACTTTCCCTATTAGTCCCTATTTCCAGAAGCACTCATTACATAGCCTCAAGATCTGAAGTGTCACAGTCCCTCCCTGTAATGACTACTGTGCCATTGCTAGGGTTTCTTAAAAGTTCCAGTAACTTCATATTTATATGGAAGCTCTTAGTACCCTAGTAAGAAAAGACACATTTAAATAATGATTTTCCTTCCACTGGCTCAGCCCAGGAGACAGTTCATTCTGCTAGTAGGCATGTGGGCGTGCCTCTCTGCATGCACAGGTGCCAATTTTATCATCTTTTAGACACATCTTTTAGAGTGCATACAAACCCCAGACCTGAATTTAGGAAAAACTGATCTCTCCTTGTAAGAATAATCTCAAAATTCAAACTGTGAACTTCAGGGAGGATCCAGAGTTGTCTTGGACATGAGAGCAATAACATGGGATAAGACAGAGCTCTGACTCTCATATCCCAATGAAACCAGAGCAACATCGTTTTCATTATTGTTGTTCAACAGTTGCCGTTAGGCATATTTATTGTAATTAAACATTTGGTAATATTTTTATAGACTATACCAAAAAAGCATCAAAGTCAACAAAGTGGGCAGAACTTATGTATGTAGGTATGATCATGATCACTCTTTTAAAAATCTCCAGAATAACAAACTACATCTCAAGAAGCTTCTAGGATACATTTTTCAGGTAGAATAGAGATGAAGAGACTGATTTTTTTCCCGTAGGGAAACAATTTTTAATAGTGACTTACACTTATGAGTCAGGAATTTGAGTTTCCTGTGGCAATGGCAGAGGCCACGGCTGGTATTAAGCTGGTGGATGTCTAGTCTCCAGGATCCAAGATGGCTCCATTCACAAGTAGAGATGTCTGAAAGACTGGTTTCAGCTGAGACTACCCACTGGCATAGGGACTCTCCTGCCACAACAGCCTTATGATAGTCAGCCTTCTTAAAGAGCAGCTCCAGGCTAGAAGAGCAGTATCCCAGCAAACAGAGCAGAAACTGTGTGTCCTTGCATGAGCCAGCCCCAGAAGTGACGTGGCACACTTCAGTTACACTCAGGCGTGTTGACAAGCCCACCCAGAATCAAAGATAGATATTTTATTTTAAAATCCAGAATCCCTTCTATCATACTACATTAAAAAAAAAATTCAAACAGTCTGATAAATTTAATCTACACTGGGCCTGGTAGTGAATAGATTCAGAATGGCCTGAAAAGGAGCCAGAATGACTAGACCCCTGGCCCCAGAACACTGATCAAAAGCAGCAGGGATGCAGCACGGTGGTATTAAACTGACTCGAAGTTTAGAAATCAGTCATAAGCCCATTAATACCGAGAAATTCTGAACTGACAAGGTCAAGATTTGTGTCAATGGACCAATCACTTTTCTTTATATGACTGTAGCCTTTACAAACTTCTAGGAGAGATTTCCCTGAGGTTGTACTCCTTGAGGAATAAATCTCTAATGCTCTGAATTGGCTTACAGCTGTCATTTAGAGTCTACAAAGAAAACCTCAAACGAAGATCATCAAAGGGAGCAACAGACTGAAAAGCATCTCGTATCCCTGCCGCACCAGGGCAGAGGTTCTCAACCTGGACAGTTATGCCCTCTCCCCTACCCAGGGCACGCTTATGTGGCAATGTCTGGAGACACCCTTCAGTGTCCCAACTGAAGGAGAAAGATTCTATTGGCATCCACTTAGGATGCTGCTAAACATCCTATAATACACTGGACAACACCCACAACAAAGAATTATCCACTGAAAAATGTCAATAGTGCCAAGGTAGAGAAATCCTGCTCTAAGGCACACTCTCATTGAGCTGACTGCTAAGCAGTTCCACCTTATTTTGTTATTTCTCTTCCTGCTTTTGAACTATGCACATATAGTTTGGTTGCTATGAGTTACATATACATATGCTGCAGCTCCACAGAAACACCTCATGCCTATAATTCCAGCAACTCAGGAGGCTGAAGCAGGAGGATCAAAAGTTTGAATCTATCCTCAGCAATTTAATGAGATCCTGTCTCAAAATAAAAAATAAAAGGGTTGAAGATACAGCTCTGTGGTAGAGTCAAATGGGTTAAATTCCACTACCACCAAGAGAAAAAAAAAAAAAAAAAGTTCTCCAACAAAAAATCTGGAACTATAATTCTCATCATGAAACCACTTTTAACCCAATCTTGAAGAGTCACTTTAAGGTGGCTCAGACTCATCAGTAATACTAAAAACAAACACACAAGAGCCAACTTTAAGGATTCAGTACTTA
Source organism: Sciurus carolinensis (assembly GCF_902686445.1). NCBI lineage: Eukaryota > Metazoa > Chordata > Mammalia > Rodentia > Sciuridae > Sciurus > Sciurus carolinensis. The sequence continues at coordinate 64,388,910 of NC_062218.1, forward strand.
CTGGCTCTCACATGCTGGGGTCTTTTATTTCTTAAAATAATGAGCTGAAATGTTTATGCATGGGTGCAAGCAAACCAAGAGTTACAGATTAATAGCTGCTCTTTCAGTGCAGGCTCTTCCATCTGTCATCTCCCAGCAGGAGAACAATAGCAACAATGACACAGACATGGCCTCCTCTGGCCAAACACACCCCCGACCTCTGCCACCTGTCCCTGAGATGACACAGATGCCTGCCTCTGTGTATCCATGCAGTTACTTTCTTCCTTGCAGTAATACCCTCACATACCCAGCTGTTTGGGCAGTCATAGTTTGGTTAATACTTACAAATCAAAAGTTGCCAAGTTACTGGACAGAAAACACCATTTATAAACTCTTACATACACCTTCAGGGAACTCCTGATAGTCATTTTTATTGGGTCTCTTCCACCACAAATTTGTAAAGCTATTTCCTATTTCCAAACATTAATTGCTATTTTCCTCTTAAAACAAGGTTTCAATGACACTGATACAAGGCACATAAAACCACATTTCCCTGAGGGAAATAAATTACATTGCTAGGTTGCTGCACACTGTAACATAGGACTGTTGGCAGGCCAGGCCTTGTTAATGGTGTGTGAGATGTTGCTATTCTCCCAGGACAAACATAAACACTTTTTACACAATCTGGGGGCTTTGCCTCACCCTTCCCAATTAAGATATTAGCTCAGAAAGTAGGGTCTTAACTATTCCACAAAGCAGATCACCTCCAAGACTGGCCCTCACCAGGAAGGTATTCCACCAAAAATACACAAACTCTCTAACAAATCCGACCAGAGTGTTAACTTAATTTGTTAAATGACTATTAATTTTAACTCACATCAAAATACACATTCTAGAAGTCCCTTGATCCCCAAGGCAGAGGAAGTACCAGTAAACGTCAGTTTCCTCTAGAATAAGGGTAAACACAAGGCACAGGGTACCAAGAAACTCACCAGCAAGCTCCGTCATGGACAGAGTGACACTTTTTAAAAGCAATACATGCTACATGCCTGAAAACAACTTCAGCTACAAAACTCTGAGCACCTCGGACAGCCGCAGAGAAACTATTAGGGAGAAGTTTGAAGGAGATACCAGACTACTCAAAGCAGATTTGCTTACCACCATCTAAATTCCAGGTAGAAATAGGCCTTATAAAGGTTACCTCATTTAGTCCTCCTAACTAAATAAATAGAATAGACATGATTATCCCCATTTTACAGATGAGGAGATCAAGTCCTCTTGCCTATGTCATAAGCCTATGAGTGGGGAGCAGAGTTCAGAGCCCAGGCCTGCCCAACTCTCAAGGCTGGATCTCCCCTCCACATATCCAGCCCAGAGTTCAGTTCATCTTCACTGAGCAAAATGGAGCAGGGAAAAGCTATTTCCCAAGCATTCTCTCTCTCTCCAAAGAGTCTGAGATGGGCTCGCCATTGTTTCTCAGTTGGTAAAAATTGTTAAGAGGCTGCATAATCACCAAACAAAATCTAATCCTGTGTATGTCATCATTAACATTTTCAGGATGCATAAAATGCATGGTCTTTAGATTCAGGCTGAGCTGGGCTGTCTGTGAGCTACAGCTAGGCTCCAGAAAGGACTAGCGACTAGAGGATACAGACTGAGGTTCCTTGAGGGTGGTGTGGCTAGGGGAAGAATTTGGTCCCCTCATTAAGACCCCAAGAGTCTAGTCTTACAAGAGGGGTGATGAAATGGGGGTGGTGATCAGGGATTTTATCCTAATTGTAGGAAAAGAGTATAATAGTAAGGGAGGAAATCTAGAGAAAATATAGAATATCCAAGTGGAAGAAAAGATCAAAGACTTCTCAGATTTCTGTTGTAAAACCAGGAGCCAATTCTGTGTGGCAAAATAGCCACAAACTTTGATTCTTTCACTCCTCCTCTACATAAAACAGTACTTAAGTGATTTATATCTTATTTTGGGTGTAATTAAGGAGTACACGCATACTACTTCACTTGCAAAAAGAAAACCATGGATATAAGCCAATCATCTAACAACATTAGTTCTTAGTGAATTGAAATTCTATGAATTCAGAATTCCAAGACATTTCAGCATTTTAATTTGTAAACATAAGCACTATCACTCTCCATTAACTTTTTTCTGTCACTATGGTTATAGTGCTTTAGAGAGAGAGAAAGAGAGAACACAGCTGTATTAAAACTATGTCACAATAAAATAAGCAAATAAATAAGAAAAAGGTGTGCTTTCATCAGCAGGCAATACCAAAAGAGTTTTCCACTACAGGGTTCTAGCATACCTTCCACAAAAGCTCAAGGTTCACATTTGGGGTAACTGTGTACTTCCACCTCTATTTTGTTTGTACTTTGAAGGATCCTGAAGAGAAGAATCCCCACACATAAATGAATGAATGAGACTACATACCCCAAATAAGTTATGTTAATCAGCATATATGTATTCTTAATTTCTTTCTAATTTATAGGGTTTTTCACATAGGATATTAAGGGATCAAGTACATATTTACTATTCACTTCCCAAACATTCTGCTAGCACCACACAGCGGGACCAACTCACACATAACTATCTCCGAGTCAATAATAGCTACTGTGAGAACTCCAGACTATAAGAACACTGCCACAAAATCACTTCTCAAAGCCTCTCAACAAAAAAAACAAAGTACTTGCCAGTGAGCAAATTTAAGTTTGCTCTTTTTGTTCAAGTTCTAATAACCCAGACAACAGTAATAACTCTTCTTGCTGCTATGGAGACCTGCTCAGATTGACCTCTGGCCTGCAGAAAGCCTGCCAGCTTTACATCAATAAGCCTTGTGATCTTTAATACAGAGCAAAAGCAGAACCCAACTGGTTCTTTCTATAGCCTTCAATCAGTGTTTGACTATAGCTGGTCTTCTGCCCCACCAGGAGATGGGCTGTCTGCTATACATTTCCTAGGGAGAAAGAAGAGCTTATATAAAGATAACAGTAGAAGTCAGGCAAATAATGAAAGGGGTTTCCAGAAGAAACCATGTTCCCCCACCCCTCCAGAGGTGGCACAGAAATCCCCCATGAAAATGGTTAGTTGTGTCAGTTTGCTTTTTGTACTGTAACAAATAACTGAGAGAAAGCAGTTTAAAAAGAGGAAAGGTTATCTTGTTTTGTTTGCAGCTCTAGAGATTTAACCCAGGGCTTTGTACAAGCACTCCAGCACTGAACTACTCCCCTGGACCCCTAAAAGTTTATTTTGGTTCACAGTTTTAGAGGCTTCAGTTCATGGCTGGTTGATTCTGTTGCTTTTGGCAAAGCAGTACATCATGGCAGGAGCATGTGACAAAGAAAATCACTAACCTCACAGGCAAGACCAGAAATAGAAATAGAAAGGGACTAGCCCCTTTGAGGACACCCCCACAAAGAGCCCCACCTCTCAAGGGTTCTACCACCTTCCAAAAATGCCATGGGCTGGGGACCATGCCTTTAATACACAGGCCTTTGGGGGACATTCCAGATGCAAACTATAGCAGTGCCAACAGGAACTACTGTCTCCCCAAAACATCACAGACAAGTGGTGAAGCCTGAAGGTCCATTTAAAGAGACACATTCTCAGCCAGAAGTCTGGTCTGGAGGGCAGACCAGAGAAGTGGACAAAACCTACCAAATGGCAAACAATGACGTCTCCTCAGGTCAGCGTTTGTGAATTTAAAAAAACTTTGATTACGAATTCCCTTTGGCAATCTTTAATCCTAAATTTAATCTCCTATAATTATTCTAAATTTTAAAACTTCCTTAAACTGTCATCATAAATCGCTTTTTTGTTTGTGAATTAACCAGGAAGTTAAATAAGGGAGGTAAACAAACAGCAAGGCTTTAAGTGACCAGCCTAAAAGCAGCGGTGTGGCCTCTGACCACACCGGGTTTCCCACTGTGGGTTTCTAAGCGCAGACTACTGCAAGACCTGGCTTCCTTGGTTATGACCCACAACAGCAGGACTGGACTGCAATTCTCAAAATGGGATTGGAGAGCAGTGGCTACCCTGTTTCTACCCTGTTTTCTAACATAGCCCTTCTCCTGTCGCCAGTCTCAAACACCCGGACCTTGCAGTCACACCTGCAGTGTTCTCTGTACACACATCTATACAGACAGTGAGACAGATAAGCACCAAGAGGCACATCCATCTAAAACGGAGCCCACTGGCCACAGAGGAAGGTGCGCTTTGGGAGAGGGCTAGCTTCAGCCCACGTGTTCCACAGTTGTCCTGATTCCTCCAGGGAGGCAGAGGCACCCACGTCCCCAGGGCACTGCCCACATGGAACCCAATGTGAAAGGGGTCCCCAGTGCAGAGCAATGTGGCCACCCACCCCCATAAGCCTGAGTAGGTCTGCCTTTCCCTCAAACTCACCACCAACCTGAACAAACCAGTATGATCTTGTACAGTTCCATTTTCTAAACTATATATAATCTCAAGAAAATCTCGACTACATAAAAACCACTTCTTACTGACTCTGCAGTCTATATATGTCTCAGAGCACTGGCTTGGGAGCCAGAAGTGGTATTTTTATTTGCAGCATTCATTCACTTAACAAACACATGTTAAGCATCTAACACATGCCAGGGCCAGGGCCCCTAAGCTCACAGGGCTTCTTCCAAGTCATTCAGTATTTCAGACTGAAATAAAGAGCTTAGATAAGAAGCTCTACAAAGTCTCTCCCAGCTCTCCTCTTCTCCACTTTCCACTGATGCCCAGAGAGGACTAAACCACGGTGAAATGTTCTGCTCCCCTGAACAGATGCTACTTTAACTCCACGTTAATACAACTCTGGCTGTAGCCATGTGACTTATCTCCATTCTGCCAATCATAAACTAATGTTTTCATCCCAGAGTTGATTAGACTAAGTGGTGCCCTAATCTGGAAGACCGATTGGCATGCACATCTCAGGCCTCTTGGCACAGGAACCTTCCACATGGAGGAAATCTGGTTCCTTCAGATCAAAACTACAGAAAAACAGCAGCAGGGCTGCCAAGCCTTCCTCACATGTTGCCTGGGTTTGTTTATTTCTTCTTCATCAACTCACATCATTTCTGACACTACATTTCAACTTCCTGAACACAGTCAGAGAGAAAAGCTTTTAAGAGGCACTGAAGTACAGCCAACTTCTGATTAGCCACAGTCCTGAAGGAAAGGAACCACACAGGGCCAAAGCAAGAAGACTCTTGCCTCCAGGGACCACAGGGCAAAGAGTCTTCCTCAGGACATGGGGAAGCATTAGTGAAACAAGTGAAGATCTGCCCTCTCCACCCCTTGCCCTCACAACATTTCAGGAAAACAATTGGCCAATTTCTCGCCTTCTAGAAGTTCCCAAGAGCACCATGCCCACCAGAAAGGGAGGTGTCTACAGTCTCCACTGTCAACTGAGAGGAAGGAAATATCTCCTGAATCAATGGGAGGAATAGATTTTTATACAAACTATATGAACCTACGCTGTGATTGAGAACACTTAACATTTTAATCCTTAATAAAGTTTTCATTGTCATGTCTCAACAGAAGTTTTCTTTTTTTCAGAGCTAAGTCCACAAATATTAAGCAGAAATTTACAGAGTAGAGGAGGAGATGCTAAAGACAAGAAAGCAATCAGACACCTGACGGTGAGAATGTGAATGGAGGGAGGTGGCAGTGGGTGCCTCCCTCCCGCCTGATCACAGGCACTCAAGAAATTGGTCATCACTCTGCTTAGGACTGTCAGTCATACTGACAGCTCCCCTCTCCCCTTGCCAATCCCCTCCGTCCCCTCTCTCCTTACCCTGGTCACTCTGCCCCTCTTCATAAAGAAACCAAGCTGCCTTGGGGAATGGTGCCAGCTGGTGGCTGATACACAGAACTGTCCACTCACCACCACCTTCCCATCTCGGAAAAAATTTAGCATCCTCCTCCTCTTCTTCCTCCCTTGCCTCCTCCTCCTGTTTTTTTCTAATGATGACACAGGAAGCTTCAATAAATGTCATGAGTCCAGGGACAGAATTCAGATCCCACTTCCCTATAGGGAGATTTCGGGCAAATCACATGAGCTCTCTTTGCCTCACTACCTTCTCTATAAACACAGATCGGAATACCTGCTTACACAGCAGGGCTTTTAAAAAGCAATAGGTACAATCCTACACTGTGAACAGCACTGAACTCAGCAAACAGAAGGCATTGCTCTCCCTCCTCTTCTAATTCTCCACCACGTGGCTAAAGGATTTGAAAAACACTCGGCTCTAGGGAACATGCAGGATGACTGTCACACCTCAAACAAATCAAGTCAGCAACAGAGGACAGATGAGCTCTCCTCAGAGGCAAAACATCCCAGCTCTAGACTCGATCACCTGTCTGATGGATTCGTGTTCAGTTTGAGCATCTTGTGCCTGAGGAGCTGGCAGTCACACATTGGGGCTTGCAGCTTCCAGCCTTCCACTTACGACAGGAGCAACTATATGTTCCTGTCCACAGGACCTTAAAGGGTACTGTGGTTCCCTACCCTTCCCTGGCTCTATGGAAACCTAACTCTAGGTTGGCCAGGAAGAAAACAGTCACCTTCCAAAATGCCCTATCACTGTAATAAAGATCTCATGGGGGCTAATGAAATTATCACCTATCTTTTATTCCTCTGTAACAACCACAAAATTAGATAAAATGACCCCTGCTCCTTTCATTTAAGGCCTTCTTTATTGCCTTCAACCCCAATTCTCTCTCCTTTAAACAGATATGAGACCCTGAAGACCCACAGACCAATGGGATTAGTAACCAAGGGCTTCTTCCTCCCGGCCTGCTCTCCAGAGGGAGATTCTCCTTCCCCTGGTGGGGTCACAATCAGTTCAATCTTCATGCTTCAGAGACATCCCCTTTGAACAAGATCAAATGTTCCCCACCCTGGCCTGGTGCTCTGCTCAAAGGAGCAGCAGCCCCTTCTCAGAGCATTAGCGTCAACTCAGCCAGAAAGGCCAAAGCAAAGGAGGAGGTCAGCATGGTTAATTGTCCACCAGGCTGAAAACATAGGCCCACTCAAGCCAGCACCTTGGGAGGGCTGATCGCCCCCATAAAATGTTACACGCACTTTGAACCTAGGAATAAGGAGAATGAGAACTATTTTCCCCAGCCTGCTGGGTTACAATGGGAGCTTCGGCTGTTTGTTTTCTTTTCAGATTGCAGCCATAAAGGGAAGAGGGCTTCTCACTTGATACAGAGATACAAGAGAGGTGGGCACCACAGTTGCCCAACAGCAAATCAAGTGGGGGAAACGTTAAGCATGAGCAAGGCTTAAAGGAAGCAGACCAAGGCTTCACTGGATCTGAAGAAGGAACCTGAGAAAATAGAATTCCAGAAATTGTTCAATGTAAGAATGAGCTACAGGGAAAGAACCATAAAATGGAGGTAATTTATCATTAAAAGAGATGGAAGAAGAAAAATTTTTCACCTGTCTTTGTCTACTAGGAAAAGTTACTTTTATTAACTAGCTTTCTAAAGAGCCTCCTTTAAACTCAGGACCATAACCCTTAAAGGACCCTAAGGAACAGGGAAGTCATTTCCTAACTGAAAGAGACCATGAAAGTGATTAAAACAACACCTCTAGTCCTGTAAAGCAAAAGTCCAAAATATGTCACTGAAAAATCAACTTTTCCTAGAAAAAAAGAGCCTGTAAATATTTCAAATCAACAACAAAACTCCTACAGTGGATAAGATAAACCAGTCAACAAATCATAGCTGACAAGTTACCTGATTCAAGTAAAAAATGGTTCCTAAATTATGCATCAGTTGAAATCTGGAAATGGAACAAACAAAGTTTTCCCAGAGATGTCAATAAATAAGTCAGCTTTGCAATGAAACTTGAAAGGCTATTTTAGAAATTTTGCTTCCTCTTTAAGAAACTATAGCTGATGATTAAGGTTTCACCCAGAAACAACGATGACAACAACAAAAAAAACCAAAAACCTGATCCTGATTGGGGCCTGTTTATTTATTTAAGCACTGATACCTGTTCCCAGCATTTCAGCAATAAAAGAAACCATCAATCACAACCCAGGATGATAATAACACTGTGTCCACAGCTAGTAGACCAGTTGCTGCATCCACTAGTTGTCACTGCTCCACTTGTTCCCAAAGCCTATTCGCAATATGAGGGGTCCAAGCTAGACAGTGTCTCTGGATCAAGGCCAACATACCAGAACAGCTATATTAAAAACACCCTGATTTACAAATTTGACAGAAGTACTCACAGGCCCATCTTTAGCAAGTGTAAACATTTTACTGAAGGAAAGAATAACACCATAATACACATCCAAAAACCATATTCCAAGTTCAGAATCTCTAGGAAACTGAGGAACTATACTCCTTCTAGGTGTTCTAATTAGGATGTTGTGGAGTAGCCAAAATTAAGCTAGACACCTCTGTGAAGTATGCCTGAATACAGACCTGTGGGATGGGGACCAGCCCAATAACCTAAGGTCTTGACTTACCTCATTGTTTGTGCTTTTTTCAAATCTGGTAGGAGCTATATTATAAAACACAAGGTACTCTAGAGTCAGACATCTCCTAGAGGCTCATTATGAATTGGTAAGCACTCTCCATATGCTGGGCAAGGTGAAGAATGGACACGAGTGCTCTGCACACAGCCACCTCAGGCATAGTGCAACACAAATATTCAGGAATATCCCAAATTCCAAAGATGGCTAAAGCCCACTCATATATTTTAACATCTGAGCCTTTTAATTTCATTTTTTGTTAGCTTACTTTCCAAGTATGATAGACCAACTGATTCCATGAAGACCAGAAACTCCTGGGCAAATCTCATATCCTTATTCTACTCAAACTCTAGAAAATTTTAAGACCATGAAGACAGTCAGCTGGGAGTCAAATTTCTGTTACTGCCTTGTCTTTCACAAAATTCTCTTTCAGGTGGCTGTGCAGCTAGGACTCAGCACCAGAGAGAGAACCATGGATCTATAATGGCTTTGACAAGCATTTGTTGGCCAGTTACCTCTATCAGGTTGTGGAAAGCACACACAGAAATGAGAAGACAACTTCTTTCTCTTTGTTTCAGTGCTGCACATGCCCAAAAAGCAACTGGAAAGGCTGAACAATGAGTCAGGCTACTACACAAGCAGAATGAAAAGACAGGAGGCAGGAGCAAAACCTCAAGGCCATGTTCTCCTTTGCAAAAGCAGTCTTTGGTTAGATTTAAGTACCAGCCCAGGTTTCAGTGAATTCAATCATCCACCAACTTCTGAAACAACCCAGGTCCTGTTCTGGCTTCAACGTTCAGGTGAAACACTGCAGTGGGAGTTTCTACTCCCAACCCACAGGATAAGGCTCTGTCACCTCAAGCCAATCAATGTCTCCCTCCTACTAAGTACAGAGAAAGTGAAATGTACCTATCTAAAGCTTTTCATTAAATTTTTTAAAATCCAGACTATGTTTCAAGCAAGTGCACAAGTCATTGAGAAACATTTTTATTTCCTTTAGGTTTCCAAATTGGGAGAGTCAGTTGTTTCCTTCCTAACTACCTATGTATTTAGATACATGCACAATCCTATAGTGGTCACATGCCAATGGCTGGGATGCTGGGACTCCCAGGGTCTGGTTAACAAGGTTGTCTCTCTGAGAGCAGCCAAGAGGGTTGGTTGCATAGGGGCACAGACTGTCATTTATTCATCACTATTTCATGACCTAGCATCACTTACACTATTCAGGAGGAACATAATGAAATAAAACATTCTGACTTTTCATACTTTTCAATAGGGATAAGAATCTAAATTCTTATTAATTTAACTATATTATGGTAAATTTTCAACATATATGTGTGCTAATGTAAGCAAACAGGTAATTAATCCAGAAAGCACTCTATAAATCACTTAATTGGTTTAGAATCACATTATGATATTCCCTGTGGGGGAAGGGGGCTACGCCTTAGTTCAGTTGACTAGGGCAGTTTTTTTCTCAGGTGAACATTCGTTTATTGAAAATTTGTTCCAAGTCAGGAATCTCAATAGGTGGGCAATGATAGCAAGAGAACTCACAGACTAAAGGCAAAAGGTATGCACAAATAGGTAAGCAAAGTTCACCATGATAGGAGCATTGTATTGTGTGGGCATAGAGAAACAAAACAGCAATTTGTTCATCAGACAGCTGGAAAAAGACTAAACTCCAAAGAGTTTCTCATTCAAATGATCTGATAAATAATAGGCAAACTTTTGTCTTTTTTTTTTTTTTTTTTTTTTTTTTGGTACCATGGATTGAACCCAGGGGCGCTTAACCACTGAGTTACATCCCCAGCCCTTTCTTATATTTTATTTAGAGACAGGGTCTCACTGAGTTGCTGAGGGCCTTGCTAAGTTACTGAGGTTAGCCTTGAATTCGCTATCCTCCTGCCCCAGGCTCCCAAGTCGCTGGGATTGCAGGTGTGTGCCACACCCAGCTCAAGAAATTCTGAAGCACTAGTCCAGGTAGAGAGAAGAAGGAATGAGTGCTGGGTGATGCGAAGGTCTCCAGCACCTGGGAGGACGGCCAGTCAAGCATCTCCAGTAACCTGTAACGGGCAGAAGACCATTCTCCTTCCATAGAGGAAATGATACTTATATTCAAGGACTTTTTCTCATGAATGAGAGCTTTGGGTTATCATCAGAGTGCATTTTCATACCCTTCTGGGACAAGTCACCAAGGCATAAGTGAACCCTGGAAACAACCCCTTACCTGTTTGAGGAGCTTCTTAAAGAAATGCAGAAGGTATAGGCCAGCTGTGAACTCAAGGGTCAGCTTGCCAGTTTACCTGAAAAACAAAAGGAAAAAGCCACGTCTGTTAATTTGGAGAAGCCTATCTTCTAATGCAGACCATAGTTAGGGCTCTTCAGCCTCAGAGCAGAACTTAGCCAGTGACACCTGGCCAAGGGGTTGGAGCAAACAGACTTAGGTGAGCATCCTGGGTTTGACTCAGTGACAGGACAACCATAAGCCAGGTACACAACCTACCATGCCTCCGTTTCCTCTGCTGCAGTACCTACTTTGCAGAAGGATTAGGAAGGTCTTCTATATGCCAGGCATCCTCTATATGCCTGGAGGCTCACAAATGAATGTGTTGGGTTCCCTGCCCTCAGGAAGCTTACAGTTCACAAAGAAAAGTAAACAGGCAGCAACCCTGATCTTGATGCAGATGACAGGAGCGAAGGCGAGAGAAATACAAGGTGAATTATGAACCTCTGCAGAGGTAACAGCTAATTCTAGAGTGGGGAATAAAAGAAACTCTCCAGAGCATGTGAGGGCTAAGCTGAGCTCTGAACGACAAGCTGGAGTTGACCATACTGGAGAAGAAGCAAAGAGCATGCAAGCAGGAGAAACAGCAAAATGAGATGCCCTGAAGCAAGAGCAGAGTGAGTCGCAAGAAAGGGTTGATGTCCACTGGAGTGTTTCAGATTACAAAAGTCCCTACAGTTATTTCAGGAGAGTTGGGACATTATCTTGAGTCCAAGGAGAGAGGCACAGGAGAAAGGCATGGTTCTGAGGCTTTCAGCAATACAAGAAAGTGGAATGGGATGGAAGGAGGCAATGATGGTCCTTTTTAGCTACCCAAAGTGCCACATCCCTGGCTGCCTGTGAGAGAACCAAAGGGAAGGCCTTTGGGATCAGGGGTGAAGCTAGGACTCCCTCCAGCATCTCCAGAGAACCACTGCTTCCAAACTGCAGGTTCCTCCAGTGAGAGGTGATAGCCACCAACCGATAACACTCATAGCCCCCACCTCAGGAGTAGGATCTGCCTGACTCAACACACTCTCAGAGGTCAATGAGTGCCTTGGGTCACAATGGTTCTCAAAGTGTGGTCCCCAGATCAGCAGCATTAGCATCACCTATGAATCTGTTAGAAACACAAATTCCCCACCATGCCAGACCTGGAGACTCAGGGCCCCTGAGAAGGAGCCCAGCAAGCTGTTTTACCAACTCTTCCATATGATTCTAATGCTTGCTAAAGGACAGCTCTGAGGGGCAGGGGATGGAGCTGGCCCAGTTTATTACCCAATGCCAACGCTATGCTCAAGGCCTCACACTCTATGGGGCCTTTGAAACCCATTTCTGTTTAAAAGAAAATACACAACAGCTGGTTTTGTGGAAGCTTGGATCAGTTCCTAGCCCTGAAGACCAACCAGTTAGAGCACAGGGAAATGGCACTGCAGGGAGATGTCATTCCCCCATGCAATGTAACCCTCCTTGGTTTTGAGAAATTTCAAGCAAAAAGTGGATACACACCTCTCCTTCTTGATGTTTTTCCTCCCACCTAGATACAGAATCTGACCATTCCAGGAATGAAACAGTGAGGCCATTCCGGAAGGCTCCTGTGGTTTTATCAGAGGGTCAAGTTTCTTCCTGGGGTGTGGAACAAAAACCCTGTGGTTACAAAGACACCAGTGCCTCCTGGGAGCATAAAGTACTTCAGGATTGAGAAAAGCCCAGTGTAGCTGCATCTCTCTTTGAATTTCTATCGTTTCCCTCCCCTGAAAAAGCATATTTCTGTGAAGCGCAAGTGGAAATCTCACACCCTTATTTGTTTCACATCTCTTGCTTTCCTTCACAAGAAGGAAAAATGGTCCAAAAAACAGTCTTTAGATCAACACCAATCACTGAGTGGATGGACACACACTCAGTTTCCAGGGTGTGCCCCTCCTGCCAAGGCCACATGAGTTGCTGCATTGCAGGACTTCACAACAGGCCATAGAACCCCAGAGGTACCGGGGCAATGAAGACTCCAATGCATGTCAAGTAATGCTGCTGGAATTCAACTTCCAGTCTGTGGATGACACCCGACATGTGCACACTGCAGCTCTTGGGCTTCCCCACCTGCCTCTGTGTCTGTGGTGCCCAGGCTTCCTGCTATACCCATTGACCATTTCTCACTTTGTGTGTTTCATAAGCTGACTTTGTCTCTAGGGTGCAGCTGAGAGGGATCCTGCATCTGTAGAAGTAGACGTTAATCCTGATACAATGATGTGGGAAGCTGATACCTTCATCTCCCAACTCACTTAGATCAGAACTGAGTTGGTCCAGGGAGGGTGGGACCCATCTGCACCCAATTTTGGTTACCCATTAGTTCAGAAGGAGATGCTCATTAGCACCAGGGTCTGAGTCAAAGCAGGGAAACGGGTGAGAAAAGTCAGTGTCAGATATTCTAATGACATATCTCTGAGAATGCCCAAAGCACTTAGTAATCGGTGGCTGTAAAACTTTCCTAAAAATAAAGGCTTCAGGGAACTGACTTCCTACACTGCTGACAAAGGACTCTCTCATTTGGTTCTATCAAGGATAAGAGCCTGTCTGTAATGACAAAAACAGGTCAAGATAAGAATGGAGTTGTCCAATGGGACAGAGACAGCCCTTCACAACCAAATACTCCAGAGATGAGTGTGCCTCAGCCAGGGCCAACATCACAGGCTCAGACAGACAGGTTTCTACAGTGATGTTTCTCTAAACTGGTATTTCTGGAACCTGTCTGAGCATAAGAACCACCTAGAAGCTTTGTTTAAAAAATAGGGATTCCCAGGACCCACTTTAGAAATCTAAGTCAGAACCCCAGGGAAGCAGCTTAGGAGTACACGTGTCTAGCAGCACCCAGCAATTGTCAGGCAAGTTTCAGAATAATGCTCCAAGTGAAACAATAGTCAACTTTCTAAAACTTTGTAATCACGTAACTTCAAAGTTGTACAGTGTGGGAAAATGCAGATTTAATTGAAGGAAGTTAGAGCCTTCTTTATCCAACTAAAACTTGTAGAATATAACATACAATGAGAAAATCAATTTAACTAAAACTTAACCAAACCCCTCCCCACAACAGGAAGACCCCCCCCCCCAATCTCTCTGCCTTAAGGACTTAAGGGAATCCCTGCATAGCTGCTCCTGGCAGTCCTTAGAGACCCAAGAGGAAGGGCCAAGGCTGAGACCCTCAGTCACATCCCAGCAGAGGCAGGCCCTAAGTAGCAGAATACAGCCCTCCTGGCAGGCAAGGTTTGGCCTTTACAGGTCTCAGCCTCCCTCTGGCTAATCTATAGTCTCTCTCCTGCACCAGCCTCATGTGAGGACTTGTTCCTCAAAGTCTGCTCCTCAGAATGAGCAGCATCACTAGGACAGTTCTTTAGAAATACAGACTCCCAGGCCCCACCAGACTTGCTAAGTCAGAGGCTGAATTTTAACAAGATTCTGGGCGATGCTAGCACACACTCATATTGGAGAAGTAGTGCTTGAAGGGATGTGGAGTACCAACGTGAGAGTTTTACCCCTACCGCAGAACATGAGCCCACCCACTCACCCCCAACTGTAAGAGGCTTTCTTCCCTCACACTCTTTACTCACGCTTGTCAGTCCTCGTTTGTCTTGGGCCAAATCAACACCAGCAGGACCCAATAACTAGCTGACAATCCAAAGCCCAATTGTTAAGGAGTTGAAAAGAAGCAGGAAGAACCGATTGTCTCTCACATTCTCATCTGGCTCTTATATCTGCCTCCCTTAGAAGGCAGGAATATGGACCCCGTGACCATAAATCAGTAGAGACAATCCAAAGTCAAACAATGCTGCGGAATGCTGGCTCTTTTGGTTCCAACACAATGTTAATGAGGTCGGGGTCACGGGCATGATTAGCTTCCTCTGTATCTTGGCACAGACTCCAGCCCTCTGCCCTCCAGTTGCCTGCAAAGGTTGATGCACCCTTGGTTACTATCAGGACTTGGTGGGAATGACAGGGGGAGGCTGAGCAGAGCAGCACCAGTAAACCCCAAGGCCCTGAAAATCCAATGAGCAGAATACATGGAGGAACAACATATAGTCCCTATGGAAGGCTGACATGACAGACGACCAGGTCAGAATTCAGAATTCTCTGGACAGACTGGACATGCCAGAACTGAGAAAGCTGAAAAGAAATGGGAAATTCCATGGACACGATTTTAAAGATCAATATATAGGGAGAGAAAATCTAACTTGATAGCAGTTCTTAGTTTAAAAAAAAAACATTTTTTTAACCTTTTAAAACATGAAAGCTTTGCTGAGGTGTTTGTGAAGAAAGCTTGCATACTCTTAGAGCCCACAAGTCTGCTTTT
Source organism: Sciurus carolinensis (assembly GCF_902686445.1). NCBI lineage: Eukaryota > Metazoa > Chordata > Mammalia > Rodentia > Sciuridae > Sciurus > Sciurus carolinensis. The sequence continues at coordinate 64,403,993 of NC_062218.1, forward strand.
CAGATCATGAGAAGCAGGAGCCCCACCCTCACTCCAGCATAGTTGATCAGACCATCCTAGATAGCCCACCTGGCTACACAGGCCACCTGGCTACACAGGTATATATACAATCTGTCACCCCTTTCTACCACTACCACCACATGGTGTCTTATTAACCATTGTGGCTGGCCTCTTCACCCATACTGTTCCCAGTTACAGTTCTTTTGGGCTTTATAATAAAGTCTAACTATTCTATACATCAGTTTCACTTCTTTTGATGCTACCCTATTTTTTACTAATAGAGAAAAGAATTATCGACCTAAGCACAAGTCAGGAAAAAAAAAAAAAATGAGCAGACAAGAAAACCCAAGCACACCACTTACTAAAAGAATTGGGATCAAAAGTGACATACGGTGCCCTGTTCAAGTCAGCACACCATGCTCCCTATTACAGACTGAATCCATGCAGAGTCAGTAATTAGGTTGGTAAATTTGGAACCCTAGAAGGACTACTATAATAATGAGCAAACAAAAGAGTAAGTACCTATTAGACATACCTCATGATTCTATGTAGAATCATCTTCTAGAAATGGACTGTGGGTCATTTAAATAAATGTGATCTTAGATTCTTTTTAAAGTTGTGAGCCATGTTTTTCTTAATTGTACACTTAATGTATAGATGGTAGTCATTTATAAATACAAAACCCTCCTTACTGGTAAGCTGTAATTCCCCAACTATCCAATCCGTTATTTTGCATTTCAGAAAATTTGATCTCTATAAGCAAGAGAAGTTAAGAAATTGGGGCTGGGGTTGTGGCTCAGTAGTAGAGCGCTTGCCTAGCATATGTGAGGCACTGGGTTTGATTCTCAGCACCACATAAAAAAATAAAGATATCGTGTCCATCTACAATTGAAAATATTTTTAAAGAAGTTAAGAAGTTATTTTGTCCGTAAAAAGTTGATGCTATGCACCAACTAAAGATTAAATGAGGCTACTGTCAATGAAGTAGAATCTTGCTTAAACAACTGGCCAAATACCTCAAAACTGGAAAACAACATGTGAAACGCAGTCCAATTGCAGCCTGCCCGAGGGGGAAAGGAAGTTTGAACTCCAGGTGCCCCTGACAACACAGCTCAGAGTGCAAAGAAAGAAAATGCTGAACAATAGAATCAGTAGAGGAAAAGGAGCCCTTCTTAATTTTCTGGGCATGTGAGGAAGTTTTTGCTAAAGAGATATTTAGGATCTCACTGCTGGTTCAGGTTCTACTGAACACTAAAACAATTAAAGAGAATTAAGTAATTTAAAAAATTTATGGGGCAGTATTTATTTAATTCAGTACATCTTATCAATTAAACAGAAATATCTCTCAAATCACACTTCAGCTGTTTATGAAAACATGCCCACTATAATTATGGAGCGGGGTCTTCCCAACTGTTTGGAGGAAGCTGTTCCATTCTGGCTTTGGGTCACAGCACCCAATTCTAGTTGCACTCCTGTAGCCTTCCAGCATTTGTAACTAAATTTATAATAAGAATTTTGACTGTTTAATGAAAGAGACTACCTTATAATGCACGCACCACAGGTGTAAGATGAACGACATTGTGACCAAAATAATTGGTGGTTTTGTGCAAAAAAAAAAAAAAAAACTCTAAGACAACCCACCAACTCTTCTGTTCTAATTTAAAAAAGCAATGCTAGTTACAGAAAACGTAAGAAATAGAAAAATCTCACACACACACACACACACACACACACGAAAAAAAAAATTTACTCACCATAACCACACTAATCCAACATAACCACTTAAAACATTTTAGGCGACATCCTTCCAACCCAGTTAAGTGGACAAGGGTAAGATGAGGTGTCTGCTGGTTACACAGACTGACAATGATTAATCCTCCCCATTGTGTCCTCACATGCCAGGAAGAGACCAAGCTCTGATTTCTCTTCCTTGTCTCATAAGGAAACTAATCTCATCATGTGGAGTCTCACCCTGAGGACCTCAACTAAACATAACCACCTCCCAAAAGCCCAGTCTACAAATATTATTAAATAGTGGGTTAGGGTTTTGACATATAAATTTGGAAGGACACAAAGGGACTATATGTGTATGAGCCTATGGAATCTATTGATCAGTTATACATCTAAGCTATCCAACATACTCAGAACCATTTTATGTACATCTTTCTTAATGATCTCGTTTCAAAATAACAGAAGGAAATTCCACCAAGTCAGCAGAATAACATCAGTATGAGTCTGGTCATTTGGGGCTAAGGTCAGGGGCTTGATTATCCTCTTACACCTGTTGAAAATTAAAGAGAAAATTTCAGCCATGAAGACACAAGTTACTCTCACCTATGGCATTATTCAGTAAACCTCAACAGACCAGGTAAGAGAGGGAGGCCTCCCTGCAACCACCTGTCATTGCTGCAAAAAGAACTCCCTTTTTCTAGTTTCAATCTCTCTTCCTGCCTCTGTATCCCATGCTGGGCTGGACACCTCCCCAAGAATCCTCAGAGTTCATTCCAACTGAACCCATTAATCCTCGCCATCTTCCCCCTCCAAAATGGGGTTCCCACAACTGCTTACTTCTGGGAAAGTGCCATGACCCAACTCCTGTCCCTGTGAATTCCCTCTCAGGAGAGCCCACCTCAGGCGATGAATAGGTAGTACGGTCAGCCTCTTCTCTTTTCTTCATCCAGTCCTGCCAGGATTCCTGCACTGGCCTCTCAGTTCAACTTGTGCCCCAGTCTCCTGGTCACCCAGCCCACCTTGTAATCATGGAGTTCTTCTAAAGCACACTGTGGCCTTGGCATTCATGTGCTACAAATCCACCCTTCAAACAATTTTCAAGATGAAGTTCAGATTGCTCGGCTCAGCACCCAAGACACCACCCCCTCAAGTACTTCCCCAGCTATAGGACCTTAACCTTGACTGTAGTCCAAGCAACTACTGTCAAAGACCTGCTTGCTTTACCTTTTCAAGTCTTCTAGATTTCAAACATAATACAAATTGTTGCATTATGTATCACTGTAATTTAGTAAGTTGGGGGGGGGGGGACTACAACCATGAAGATGCATGAAGAACCATGTATCCACTCTCGTTTCTTACACCTTCTACAATAAGACAGTCAAGTATTTCAAAGTCAGATGAGATTATTCCCTGGTTTTGTAAATTGATGGTCAGATCCTACCCTTGACTCCTTGGTCTTTTGAAGGCTGAGAAGTCTCACTTCTAAACTACTATTTGTTTTTATTGCACCTAAAACTATTTGTTTCATTGGCTGCTGGTTCTACTTAGCCATGACTCAATGTAGTGATGCATGCTTTCAGAAAGTCAAGAAAGACATCTCCCTTATTCTAATAATCCACTGGCTGTAACCACTCCCCACCACAGCCAGATCATCTCTCTCTGATCAGGCTGGTTAGTGGAAGTGAATTAGACCCAGCACACTGGTCTCCCTGTGCAGACTCCTCCAAACCAAAAGGCATCCAGGGCATGCAGAGTTTGTCTCTCCTGAGAGAATGTGTGTTCTGTGAGAGGAGAGGCCTGCTCTTGGTTCTTCCTGAATTACCAGAGCCCAGAACAGAGCCTGGATGATGGGAGAAGTTTCAAAGGTATTTGCTGAATGACAGGATGAATGAATGGATGAATGAACAAACAGGCATGCTCTCTGAATTAGAAGGAGCAATACATAGCATAGTTACGTCACTTATTATAGAAATGCTGTTTTGCTAAAAATGTCTTTTGTTCACTTTGCTATTAGGCATCACTAACCCCAACACATACTTTAAAGGTGCTTTTTGAAGTAAATCCTGGAGATTAGATATTTACTTACTAGTATGTATCTTTCTAAGAGTACTAAGCATTGAATAAACATTGCTTTTAGGATTCCCCTGAGAAGCACTTAACCATGTCCACCACTATGGCTTTTTTTTTTTTTTTTTTTTTCTTCTTTCTCAAATGAAACTTGGATGTTTACTTTACAGGGACCTCAGAATCTGCCACTGCAAGAGCAGTCAGACCTGGAATTACAGGTCATGTCTGTACTGCTGCTCAGACCCACACAGAGCCTGTACTACACACTCTGGAAATGGAGGTCCAGAAAAGGCTGACCAGGAAGGGCCAAAGAAAGTAGCTATAAGTTCTAGAAAGATCAGGTGTTTCTGGAGGTGGACAGTCATGAACATGGGTATAGTCTCCATTCAGTTGTCACCCTAAAATCAGATCTTTACATTTCCCTTTTTCCTGAGGATTTGGAGTATTGAATTATGAGCATTTTCTGAAACTTAGTGTAAGGAACTATGCTAAGTCCTATAGGAAAGTTAGCAGTTAATTCTCAAGGTGATTGGGTGGGGAGGCAGAGTGGTAACCAGGGATTGAACCCAGGTGTCCTCCATCACAGAGCTACATCCCCAGTCCTTTTAATTTTTATTTTGAGATAGGGCCTCACTAAGTTGCCCAGGCTAGGCTTGAACTTGAGATCCTCCTGCCTCAGTGTCCTGAGTAGAAGAGACTACAAGAATGCCTCAAGGTGATTCTTAAAAACTGTTTATCACTGCCATGATACAGACATAGAAATTGAGACAAAGGGTAATCAAATAACAAGGTTCAGATAATAATTGACTGTGTGATGGTTCAGATACTGTGTGTCCCCCAAAAGTTCATGATTGAGACAATGCAAGAAAGTTTAGAGATGAAATGATCAGGTTATAAAACGTCTAACCTAATCAGTGCACCAATCTCCTGATAGGATTAACTGGGTGGGGATTGTAGGCAGCAGGGTATGGCTGGAGGAGGTGGGTCCATGGGGTCTATATTTTGTCCTTGTTAAGTAGAGCTCATTCTCTCTCCTTCCTGGTGTGACGTCTTGAGCTGCTTCCCTCCACCACACTCTTCTGACATGATATTCTGCCTGGTCTCAGGCCCTAAGGAATGGAGCCAGCTGTTGATGGACCTCTGAAACCCTGGGCCCCAAATAAACTTCTCCTCTAAAATTGTTCTTGTCAGATCTTTTGGTCGTGGCAGTGAAAAAGTTGACTAAAACAGTGACACATCTTTGAACTCAAGACTGAAACTGTCTCCTAAATTTTGGTCTCCTACTTTGTCAATTTTTTGCAATAAAGAATTTGAGAAGCTGCATACAATGCTTACTAAAATACATATATATGATGTGATATTGGCCAAACTATTATATTGTGTATATGTATGAATATAGAACAACAAATCCCATCATTGTGTACAGCTATGATGCACTAATTTTAAAAAATGTGGGGGAAAAAAGCAATTATACCAATAATTAGACTGGTGGAATAAAAAACAAATACATAAGTGTGTGTGTGTGTGTGTGTGTGTGTGTGTGTATCTTTCAACATACTGTTTTATTATCATCACCTACTATGGATCTTTCCTCCCTACTCCACCCAAACCCTATGTAGAGCAAACCTCTTTAATTCAAGTTCACACATTTCTGCTATCAGCAGGTGCCATCAATTAAATTGTGTACATTTACTTTTTCCAAAAGGCATCACTTTGTTCCCTTCTACAAACTCTTTACTTCTATAGACAAATTACCAGTTTACATATCATGACTCAAATTATCCTCACAAATGTTCATTTGCAGTAATTATTCTTCCTAATCAGAATGTTCTGAAGACAAATGAGTTTCCTTCCTTTCCTACAACTCACAATGTCTTTTTTCCTAGTATAAAATGTTTGCTGCACCCGCTGCAAACCATAACAAGTATGCTGTTTGCTCTCTGACGACCACATAGGGAATAATACTATCTTAAGATAGTATTTTATCTGGTATTACTTCAAACCCTTTCAATGTTTCATCAGAATTAGATTTCGAATATGGACTATTAACAAGCCTATCATTCCAACGGCAAAACAAAATCTCAATTTTATTTCTTATTTCTAAAGCATTTAAACTTCCCATTAACATATGTATGGTTTAGATATGAGGTGTCCCCTAAAAAGATTATGAGACAATACTAGAACATTCAGAAGTGAATTGATTGGGTTATGGGCCCATTAACCTAGTCTGTTAATCCACTGATAGGGATTAACTGGGTGGTAACTATAGGCAGGTAGGGTGTGGCTGGACATGGCAGGTCACTGGGGATATGCCTTTAGAGTATATATTTTGTTCCTGGTGCCGGCAGTCTCTCAGTCTCTCTCTCTCTCTCTCTCTCTTTCTCTCTCTCTCTCTCTCTCTGCTTCCTGATTGCAGGTCCTGAGTCCCTTTCCTCCTCCATACTCTGCTGCCTTGCTGTTCTGCCTCACCTTGAGGCCAGAGCAATAAAGTCCCCATGTATGGACTGAGACCTCTGAGGAAGTGAGTCCCAAATACAATTTTCTCCTCTAAAATTGTTCTTGTTAAGTCTTTTGGTCACAGCAATGAAAAAGCTGATTTAAACAACATGTGTTCTCTATATCTTAAATGTAAAGGGGATAACTTTTAACAGAATCACAAAGGAAAGAATCAGGAATACCAAGAAAAGTCACCAAAGGAATGGGCCTCTGAACCTCTCTTCAACCTGGCAGGGTAGAGCTCTCAGGCCAGTGGGTAAAGCAAAAGCAACAAGTGCATATTATAAACATCACATCAAGTAACGTCGGTCACTCTTTGGCTCCCCGACACCTCTCCACCCGGACTCCAACACACACTTGTCTACAGTGGTTCTGCTTCTCTAGGTGGATCACCGGTGGTAACCTACACACACAGGCACAATCACAGCAGAGAAAACTGAACTACAGGAAATGGCCCGGTAGGAGTGAGGACCAGGATAGAGGATAAATTCGTGCTTACTCTTGACTTTCATAGAACTCATGACCCTCCTCGAAATAATGAAAAGTTGAACCGGGTAGAAGAAAACCCTTCTGTTTTTCTCAGTTCAAAGAACGCAGGATCTCTAAATGGAAGAGAAGATAAAGAAAAACAGAAAGACAGACAGACAGACACACACACACACACAAAAAAAAAAACTGCCTGTAAACACGTAAAGAATCTCCCGCAACCCTTCACCCATCCCCGGGGCCCAACCCACCCATCCCAGATGTGGTCTTCCCCACTCCCCGCCCACCTCCTCCAGCCCGCACCCCCAATCACTGTGCTGCCCACAAAAATGCAGCCTAGATCAGAGAAGCAGCTGACGTCTGTGGCCGGCGTGACCCACACACCACAGACCAGGCCCGGCGGGGACGACCACAGGACGGCCCTAGGGCGCGGTGCCAGGCGGCCCCAGTTCGGCGCCGAGCTGCTCCCAGGACCCGCGCGCCATCGGCCCCGTAGTCGCCGCTGGTCGGAGCCCGCCAGCGGCGGCGGTAGAGCTGGGCTCGCGCCGGCTTCCCGAAAAGACGCCGTTCCAGAAACAACTTTTTCCACTTCTGCGGCCGGCAGCTGCGGCATGGACAGAAGCAGCGGCTCCCTTCCCATTTTGGCATCCGACACCCGTCCCGCTGCACCTCCTGCGGGTCGGGAGACGAACCCCTTCCCGCCCGGCGGGCTCCCGGGACGCAAAGCGAAGTTCCCGCGCCAGCCGCGGTGCACGAGCCCGGGCTCTGCCGGCCGCGACGGCTCGCCGTGCGCCGCCCTGCGCCCACCTGGCCGGGCTGCGGGCTCTCCCCTCTCGCGGCGCGCGCTGGGCCCGGCGTCTCCAACTCACCCGGCCTCAGCTCGGCGTCTCAGGCTCGGAGCCCGCAGCCTTCCCCAAGCAGGGGCTTTCCGTTACGCCTCCTCGCTGCCACCTCTCTCGTGCCCCGGCTGGCCGCTCGGGAAAGGAGGCGGAGGGAGCAGAGCGGGAGGAGGCGGGAGAGGAGGGGGCGAAGGCGGGGAGGCAGAGGGTCCGTGGCGTGGGGGAGGAGGCGGCGAGGCGAGAGCGCAGAGCTGGGCCGCCGCCGCCGGGGCTAGCACGACAGGGGGCGGAGGAGGGGCGGGGGCAGCGAGAGAAAGAGGTAGCTGAGCCTCCCAGCCCAGGGCCCGGCCCCGCGCCGCTGCCCAGTCACCATCGCCGCCTCAGTCCCGCTCGCGGCCGGGCGTCGGGGGGAGGGGTCGGGGCCCGGGGCTCTCCCGGCGTGGGCGCGGGGCGGGGCGGGGGCGGCCGACGGGCGGGCGAGTAGCCGAGGCCCGGCCTCCGGAGGGGAGTGTCCTGCGGGGCCCGGGAGTGTGTTGGCGACAGGGGATCCCCAGGAGGAGGGGCTGGGGCGCGGGGGCCTGGGAGCGGTCACTGCGTCAGCCGGGCGGCGGCGGCGCCTCTGGGGTCCAGTGAGAGTACCCTGAACCGGGCCGGGAACCTCCGGGGGCAGTTTTGAGAAACTGTCCCACCAGCCCCGAGAGTGCGCACCACCCGGCTCCAGAGGCGGGGAGCAGCGCTCTCGCAGCCCTGAGTGAGAGGCCCGCTCCCTGTGCCGAAAGTCAGCCCTTGGGCGCCGGGAGCAATTCCCAGTCAGACCGCAAAAGTGTCAGTCCAGTGGCACCGGGAATCCGAATCGGAAAGTGGGCTGGGGTCCTTTCTCTTCTACAGAGGAAGATCCACTGACAAGTTTCCGTGTCCTGAGGCTCTAGGTGAGGAAAGTTAGTGCCAGTAGTCACAGAGTATTCCTAAGAAGGATGCTTGGGATCCTGAAACATCCTCCTCTGAACTCAAAGGCTGCGAGATCAATGTCCAGGACGCTTTAGCAACAGTCTAAAAAGGCACCTTGTCCAGAGAGGGGACTCACTAACTCCCCACCACCGCCCCCAGGGATGGAGGCAGAAAACAGAGTCAAACGGCCACTAGTTAAAGTACCAGTATTCACTGTGGTTGAAACGTTGGGACGTAGCACTTAACCGAGCAAACATTTCTTTGTCTTTTCCCCCCCTGTCAGATTTGCTCCTTTTCCCCAACTTCTCAGCCCCTTGTCCAGAATATTTCTATCCAGCAGTCGCACAGACCCAGATCAGCAATCAATTTTGGGACCCTCTCCTCCCCAGTGGGTACTCTCATTGGTTCTCTGTTAATGTCTTTCCAGTTACCACGCCCTTTCCAAGCCCACTGCCGCCTTCTGGCTTCAGTACCCTTCCCTGCCCCGCTCTGCACTTGCATCCGTCTACACATACCTACAGGTTAATGTCTCTAGAACACCATAGGGGCAGTCCACCTCCTGCTCCAGAAGTTCTTTCAGGCACTTTGCCGGAGAAAATTCTGAATTCCGTAAAAACTCCACATTTTGAAACCATCCAACAACTGGTCCACCCCACCTTACAGGTTCCTCAGAGCCTCAGATCCTGGCACTCTGTCAGAGAATCCTCCCCTGCCCCTAGAAGGGCCCATGCCTGTATTCACATGGGAGTTGCTGATGCTCTTTCCAGAACATGTCCCATGGCCAAATCCCACTTGTCTTCATTGAAAATGAAGTTTGCAGCACTGCATTTCTACCCTAAAAGGATGTATGTGTTCTTCCCATTTGCAAAAATCACACTCTCAAATTAACAGGGCTTATGGGGCAAATAGGGTTAGGAATAAATTACTCAAAATCTATGTAATATTGCAACCAGAGCATTAACAAAAACAGCAACCATTCCAAAAAACATACTAGCAGAGTTTATGAGCCATGTTAAATTCCTAATAAATATTACAGTAAATATAAGTATAGGACCTTACCTTTATAAAAAGATGAAGGTAAATGTTGAAGAGATTGTAAGGAGAGTAGTTTGAGGTTGCTGAGTGGGGAAGATAAACACAAAATCAATAAAAGGAGAACCCTTTGCCCTGCACCCTCTTCCCATAAACCCTCCCAAGTTGGAACTCATGACCAAACCAATTCAAAAGAGAACACAGAGCAAATGGGCATCAGACCCAGTACCATGTGTTCTCCACATCTCAATGCATGCTGCTCTGTTTTGCAGCTGCTGTTACTTGGTGGTGCAATATATTATAGTACTGGGAACACTTGCATATGAACTAACACAACTACCCCCATTTCACTAGTATCCTTTCCCTATATATTATAAGTCATGGATGAGTTAATCTGTGTTATGAATGCTCTCATTACAGAAACACATTTGTAAGAGAAGACCATACTTAATTCTAAACTTACAGAGTAAACTGTACTGCATTCCACACATTTATTGAACACTTAACTACAGTATATACCAGGGACCATTGTAGGTACTCACGAGGCATCAGTGAACAAAATGAAATGAGTGTGGGTTCTTCAACAGCATCACTGGATGGTTTGTATCATTTGGTGGTATTACATGTTTCTGTGTTTTCAACTATTTGGGCTACCATCAAAGCAAGATAGGATCATTTGAATCTGAATTATATCTGAACAATAGATAAATTGCAATTAACAAGAAGCAATAAATTAGAGTTGGGAAAGAAAGAACGACCAGAGAAAGAAAGAGATGCTTAAAGGTCTAGTTCAAAAAGAAAGTACTTGCTAAGTTCTGTGGAAAGGTAGCACTGGAGGAAGAAGGAACTTTGGAATATTGTGAGTGCTACTTTTACCCTGTGCTTCAGTCTAATTTTCAAAAAACACTATGAGGCGTAAGTGAGGAGGAAATTAAAGGGTGTCTGCAAAATTTGGTCAAATAACAAGGAGGCCTTGGAAGAAAATGAGTAAGAGCCGCTTGGATAGGTCATAAGGTAAAATTACAGTGGTGCCTGGCTGAAATGTATGATTCTGAACTGACTTGCTGGTGCAGATCACTCTCTTCTCTCAACATCTGGACATTGTACCCCACCCCCATGAGCAAAGCTAGATATTTTTCATGTGTGAACTTTTTGTTTCCTATTCTTTCTGAGTGTGAATCATCTTGGTATTTAAATAAAATATGCATGCATAGCAGAAAAGCAGTTTATATATTTTCATGATTGTCAGCATACCAAATATCGATTAGCTTAAATTTGGCTATTCATCTTCATAAAAATCTGTTTCTCAAACCTACCCCCCACACTCTGAGAGATTGATATTTCCTAAAACTGTGCATGATTATAGAATTTCAGTACCAGGGATCGCAGTTGTAGCTCAGTGGTAGAATGCTTGCCTAGCTTGTGAGGCACTAGGTTTGAGCCTCAGCACCACATACAAATAAATAAATAAAATAAAGGTATTAGATCCATCTACAACTAAAAATTGTTTAGAAACACAGTACTAGACAAATTTGGAAATCAAGACTTTTTGAGTATTACATTAAAAACTAGATGATTTAAGCCAAGAATCTCTTCAAGGAAACTTAGCAGGATTTGCAGTTCACCAATAGGAGCTGTGAAAAGTCACTGACTTAAAAATGATTTTTCTTCTGCTTTTTTGGTCCCTGAATGTAACTATACAAATAAACCATCAGAAATTCTAAGAATCTATCATTTTTCTTCTACAAATAAATGTTGAGGAAAAGGCAATTTTGAGCACAAAGACTTGAAGGACAGAACTGAATAAAATCAGTTCTCTGAACTCTGTGAGATAGAAGACAACTCTTTGGCCACAGAAATGACCTGGTCAAAGTCACCAATTGACTTGGAAATATCATATCTTCATTTCTGTTCTCCAGGGACAATTTTAAAGTTAAGGATAAAAAGTGATATTGTTAAATACAAAAGAAAGTCCCCTATTTTTATTGCAATCCCATTACCAAGGTGCTTGATTGTTGAATGAGGCCCACGAGATGCCTCCCACCGAGACTGAGTATTGCAAGTGTAATAGGCAATGGGCTATTCCAGCACCACATCATAGGGAGGGAGCAAGTCAGAAACCAAAGCATCTCAATGATCTGTAGAAAAGTCCTTTTTCCCTCACAGATAGGTTAAGGACACTGTCCACATTCCAGCCCAGTCAAAGAAAAACATGGTGCTCAAAATACCACCACAGCTAAATCATAAAAGAAATAAATGAATAAACTTTGGGCATTTGCACTCTTCCTGTAAAAGTGGAAAACTGTTAGTTGCTTTCATCTTCCAACCACAGTCTCTACCTCCTGGCCTTCTCTTCTATACACAAAACAGTAGTTTTAATTTGTCCACCAACTCTTCCTAAATAAAAATAGTCTGTGTGTGTACTCCTAATTCCAAAACTAGACTCCACGTGACTCTAGCAAAACTCAACCTAAAAAGGTGCTTCCATGCATTGCTCCTATTATGTCACCACTACTATAGCAGATCCATGGGCCTTCATCTAATTGAGCTTAGCCTTGAAGTGAGGTAGAAATTTTCATTCAATGAGAATATTTTACTGCAATATTGCTTTATAAGTAACATATAAATTCTACAACATTCTTAACTATCCTATAACATCTAACAGGTAAAATCAGGTAACCAAATTCTTATTCATGACTCACCTGCAGACATTTTTCTTGTATTACAAACGTTTTTTCTCAGAAGAGGTACAAAATATAAAGAAGTTTGGAAAATTTACTGTCTTACAGTATTCATGACAGGCATAAAACCATGTAGAGAAAGCATCTGTTGGTTCTTATAACAACAGTGCTGTATATCTGATCTGTGACTTATATGCTCAAAAGCATTATCTTTGCTATTATGAATTATGTTTTGCTTTCAGAACCTCTAAGAGAGGTTTTACTCTTACCCTCATTAGCAACAAACAATAAAATTTGTAAAATACTCATTATGATTCAATAGCAATACTAAAATAAAAACTTACAGAAACTACTACGGTTTGTTTTGCACTGTGAAGAGAATACTTGTCCTTAATCTGGCCCACAATTTTAAAAAAATCTAACCTCCAATCTGAAAACCTTGCCTGCAAAATAATTTTTTTCTTTTACTTTCTTCTCCACTCCTTTTTCTGGAAACAAGAAGCACAAAAACGTATACACTTGCTGCTATGGTTTGGATGTGGTTTAAATGTATCCCCCAAAGCTTCATATGGGGGAGCTTGGTCCCCAGTTGGTGATGTAGGACCTTGTGAGAACTAATAAGGTCATTAAAGGGGCTGACCTCAGAAAGAACTAATGGAATTCTCATGGAACTCTGGTCAGTTATTAAAAGAAGAGTTGCCATAAAGGAACAAGACACAAAAATGTCTTTTTCCCCAGCCCTCTCTGGTTTCCTGTCTCACTCTGTGGTTTCTTCTTCTCACATACACTCCCACCATGATACCATCGTATGATTCAGCCAAGAGAACCCTTACCAGAACTAAGCAGAAGCTGGATCATGCTCCTGAACCTCCAAAACAGTGAGCAAAATAATCTTCTTTATGAAGTATACAGCCTCAGTTATTTTGTTAAAGCAACAGAACATAGACTGATACACCCAAAAAACTGGGAGTTGCTAGTTTGGGCATCTTATTTTCATTTAGTGCTAGAGTTAGAAGATAAATTATTTACTATTGGTTAAAAAAAATTATTGCAAACATATTCCCTATTTGCAAATAGGTACGGGTGACTTTCTTTCTTATTTGAAATAACAGAAGGTAAGAGATCCTCTTGCCAGGGTCCTGGTTTACCACAGTCAAGCATTGCATTTAGCTTTGGGCTTCCCAGAGCCAAGACAAGAATATCATACAATTAATGATATAGTTCTCATGGTCTGGAAAAAGAATCATAGTTGTTCAAGTCAGGAAAACTTTTTTCCTGGCAGTTACTTTTAAGAGGAATTGAATCATGGGAATCCTTGCATAAGAAACATTGGATGATCTAAACATCTGGTGTGGAATCTTCATTCAAGGAAAGCAATAGACTCTTGCTCCACAGAAGCAGTGAGAGTAGGAATTAAGAAGGGTTGGCAAGAATGGTCTATACTGTGTTTCTGTCATGGCTGAAACTACATTGTAGAAACTTAACTTCTACCCAGACTCTGGGACCCAGAAGCTATTCTCTGTGCCCTCAAGATGATGATGATGATGATGATGATGATGATAACAACAATGATAATAAAAGAGCCCTGTATCACACAAATTATGCAAAAATAATGTCATTGCTTCACTGACTTCACAAATTTTTCTCAAATTTAAATCTTGCACTATTTCATGTAGAACTCATTCAACAACTATGACCTACGTTCATTTCAAAACAACCTTAAGTAGCTTTTCATTGAAAACAAGAATTAAGGATAAAGCCAATCCATACAACTGAGATTAGTTTTAGCTTTTCTTCTAGCAGAAATGGATATATTATGTTAATTATGCAAAATAATGTTCAGTCACTTTTGAGGTCATATAAATGAGAACAATATAAGCTGTGAAATTGAGATGAAAAAAGGGATAGCATCAAGAAGGCAAACCAGTTTTTGGTCAAAGTGTTTACTTTAAATATCCTATGAAATTTTGTTGCTAGAAAACTGCCTCAAAATAGTTATAGTGCCTTTTTAATTTTCTAGATTGTCATGAGAAAAAAATGTTTGATGTTCTTGAATTCAAATCTCTCCATTGCATGCAGATATGTTTCCTAGATGTATGGAAAAAATATTTGCAACAGGGAAATGTCACAGGCTCTGGAGTCCTAGGGTCTGTGTATGAATTTGACTTACTCCACCAGTTATTAAATGGTTTTAGGGAAGTTGCTTAACCCCTCCAAACTCAGGTTTCCTCACCTTCAAATGAGGACAATTTTGCCTCCTACTTGGGATTATCCTATTGCATCAGTATCAATCCAATGTATGTGCAAGCATCTCTTAAAACGTCTAAAATGTGTGAATTTACATGTTTGCTCCCTCCCCTTGACACCATACTCTGGTAAAAAGAATTTCACCCAGTTCAAAGAGATCAACCTTCCCAACTTTCCAGCAGTATAGCTTTCCTATACTGTTTTTATTTTATTTTTCTTTTTTATTTTTACAGACTGCATTTTGATTCATTGTACACAAATGGAGTAAACTTTTCATTTCTATGGTTGTACACAATGTAGATTCATACCATTCATGTAATCATACATATACATAGGGCAATACTGTCTGTCTCATTCTACTATCTTTCCTTCCCCACCCCTCCTGCCCCATTTTCCTCTACACCATCCAAACTTCCTTCATCCTTCTCTTCCCCCGCCCTGCCACCCACCCTTGTTATGTATCATCATCCACTTATCAGAGAAAACATTCAGTCTTTGGTTTTTTGGGCTTGGCCTATTTCACTTAGCATGATATTTTCCAAACTTCATTCATTTTCCAGCAAATGCCATAATTTTATTCTTCTTTATGGCTGAATAATATTCCTTTGTGTATATATACCACAGTCTCTTTATCCATTCACCAATTGAAGGGCATCTTGGTTGGTTCCACAATCTAGCTATTGTGAATTGAGCAACTATGAACATTGATGTGGCTGCATCACTGTAGTATGCTGATTTTAAGTCCTTTGGGTATAAACTGAGGAGTGGGCTAGCTGGGTCAAATGGTGGGTCCGTTCCAAGTTTTCTGAGGAATCTCCATACTGCTTTTCAGAGTGGCTGCACCAATTTGCAATCCCACCATCAATGTATGAGTGTGCCTTCTTCCCCACATCCACGTGAGTTCTTGGATAGGCAGAATTAATATTATCAAACTGGCCATACTTCCAAAGGCATTGTATAGAACTAATGCAATTCCAATTAAAATCTCAATGGCATTTCTCATAGAAATAGAGAAAGCAATCATGAAATTTATCTGGAAAAACAAAAGACCCAGAATAGCCAAAGCAATCCTGGACAGGAAGCGGTATTACAATACCAGACCTTAAACTCTACTTTAGAGCAATAGTAACAAAAACGGCATGGTATTGGCACCAAAATAGACAGGTAGACCAATGGTACAGGATAGAAGACACAGAGCCATAACCACATAAATACAGTTATCTCATATACTAGACAAAGTTGCCAAAAACTTACAATGAAGAAGAGATAGCCTCTTCAACAAATGGTACTGGCAAAACTGGAAATCCATATGCAGTAAAATGAAATTAAACTTCTATCTCTCACCCTGTACAAACTCAACTCAAAATGGATCAAGGATCCAGGAATTAGACCTGAGACCCTTCACCAGAAGGAAAAGTAGGCCTGAATCTCCATCACGTTGACTTAGGACCAGACTTCCTTAACAAGACCCCCATAGTGCAAGAAATAAAATCAAGAATCAATAAATGAGATAGAATCAAACTAAAAAGTTTTTTTTTATCAGCAAAGGAAATAATCAATAATGTGAAAAGAGAGCCTACAGAGTGGGAGAAAATCTTTTCCACACACACTTCAGACAGAGCACTCATCTCCAAAGTTTATAAAAAACTTAAAAATCTTTACACCCAAAATACAAAGAACCCAACCAATAAATGGGCAAAGGAACTGGGCAGACACTTCACAGAAGAAGATATACAGGTGATCAACAAATATATGAAAAAGTGCTCATCATTCCTGGTAATTAGAGAAATGCAAATTAAAACCACCCTAAGATTTCATCTAACTCCAATTAGAATGGCTATTATCCATACTGTTTTAAAAAAATGAAATGATACTTAAAACATAAGAAATAAGATAGACATACAGATTAATGGAATAGAACTGAGAGTCCAGAAATAAACACTCACATTTATGATCAAAAACTTTCAACAAGGGTGCCAAGATATTTCAGTGGAGAAAGAAGGGTCTATTCAATAATTGAAACTGACACGACTGTATATACACATGCAAAAGAATGAATTTGAACCCCTACCTCATACCATCCAAAAAAAAACTTATCTCAAAGTGGATCAAAACCTATATGTAAGGACTAAGACTATAAAACTCCCAGAAGAACACATAAGAGTTAATCTTCATGGCTTTGGGCGTTGCAATAATTTCTTAGATGTGATACCAGAAAACAAATGATCAAAGAAAAATATATAAATAGAACTTCAACAAAACTGAAAATCTCTGTGTGACAAAGGGGCACTATTGAGAAAGTGAAAAGACAACCCACAGAGTGGAAGAAAATATTTGAAGGCATTTATCTGTCATGAGACTTGTATCCAGAATATGTAAAAAAAAAAAAAAAAAAAAAAAAACTCTTACAAATCAACAATTAAAAGACAACCCAATTTAAAAATGGGCAAAAGTTTGAACAGATATTTCTGCAAGATGATATACAAACAGCCAGTCAGTAAGCCCATGGCAAGATGCTCAGCATCATTAGTCATCCAGAAAATGTGAACCAAAACCACAATGAGATAACATTAGATTCACTAAAATGAAGAAGACAGATAGTAATGAGTGTTGGAGATACAGAGAAATTGAAATCCTCATCCTTTGTTGGTGGGACTGCAAATGATGCAGTCACTTTGAGAAACATTCTTACAATTACCTGAAAGGTAAAACATAAACCCACTATCTGACCCATAAATCTCTCTCCTACGTATCCAAGAGAAATAAGAACATGTGCATACAAAGATCTATACAAAGTCAGGCACAGTAGTGCATGCCTGTAATCCCAGAGACTTGAGAAACTGAGGCTGGAGGATTGAAAGTCAAGACCAGTCTCAGCAACTTTGCAAGGCCCTAAGCAACTTAGTGAGACCCTGTCTCAAAATAAAAAATAAGAAAAGTACTATGGATATGGTTCTGTGGTTAAGCCCCTGAGTTCAATCTCCAATACCAAAAAAACAAAAACAAAAACAAAAACAAACCAAAAAAAAACTATACACAAGTGTTCATAGCAGCTCTATTTGTATTATCCCAAAGTTAGAAAAAAACCCAAATGTTCATCTACTGATAAATGGACAAGTAAAACATGGTATATGCACATAATAGAATATTATTCAGCTGTTAAAAAACATGCTGCAACATAGATGAACTTTGAAAACATTATGGCAAGTAAAAAAAGCCAGACATAAAAGACTATGTCAGGTAAGATTCCATTTATGAAATGTCCAGAATAGGCTAATCTACAGAGACAGAAAATACATTAATGGTTGCCTAGAGCTGGAGCGGGGTTGAGGGCCAAGGGGAAATGGGTACAGATTTCTTTTGGGGTGATAGAAATGTCTAAATGTTGGGAAGTCTGACCTCTTTGAACTGGTCTTTCTTTCTTTTCTTCTTTTGGTTCTTTTTAGTTATACATGACAATAGGATTCCTTTTTACATAATTATAAAAGCATAGATTATAATTTGTTCTAATTCAGTCCCCAATACTTCTCCTTCCCCTCTCCTCTTCCCTTTCCCTGTTCCCTTCTCTCTAATCTACTGGTCTTTCTGCTATCTACTTAAACTTTTTTAAAATTAGTGTCTCATGGATGGACATGATGGTGAGATTCACTGTGGTATATTCATGTATGTACACAGGAAACTTAGGTCAGTTTCATTCCACTGTCTTTCCCCCATCCCATTTCTCCTCCCTTCCCTTCATTCCGCTTTGTCTACTCCAGTCATCTTTCTTCTATTCTATTCTTTTTTTAATCTACCGCCCCTTATTTTGGATTAACTTCTTCATATCAGGGAAAACCTTTGACTTTTGGGAACTGGCTTATTTCACTTAGCATGATAGTCTCCAGTTCCATCCATTTACCAGCAAATGCCATAAAGTCATTCTTCCATGGCTGAGTAATACTCCATTTGTGCACATATATATATATATATATATATATATATATATACAAATATATGAATTTTGCATTATATGAAATATATCTCAATTTTTTAAAAAAAGAAAAAAGTGGTGGGATAAATGATTATGTACTCAACAACCAGAAATAACTTCGGTAAACATTGTCTAACCATTTACTGTGTATAAGGGTGATATAAAGGTGTCAGGCATGACTTCCATCATCGAAGAGCTTAAAATCCAGAGAATGGTAGCAGTTCAGTGACGGTCAGTGGATACTTTGATTGCCAGTGGGATCAGACTTAAATAGCTATGATACACAGTTTCCGTTAGTACACAGTGTTAAGCACTGTACTACACATGAGGTACAGAGTTTACCGTTCTCCATAGGCACTCGGGTTTTTGGAGTGAGGGAGAAGAATCTAGGCAAAAGCTCTCTGCTGAAAGTAGGTGAAGGTAGCAGGGGAGTCCACCAATACAAAACAGGCGGTGGGAGAGGAATGAGGTTAAGGAAGGTTTTCTGGGGTTTGAGACATTGTGGGGAAAGAGTTAATTAACAAAGTGAATCAGTCTCGGACAAAGGAGACTTTATGCATAGAGACCCTGAAGCATCAGAGAACACATGACTGAAGAACACAGGAAGAGGAAAAGGGCTGGGTGAGAAGAGATTTGCGTGGGTAGGCAGAGGTGGATATTAGCAGGGCCATGAAGGGGTCTATAAATTACATGAAGAAGTTTAAGCTGAGGCTCTGGGGAGCCAAAGAGAGTATTAATCCTAGGAATGATTTGATCTTGTTCAGAAAGATTGGCTGCTGTGTGAGGAGGCAGATTAAATGTGAACAAGATCATGAATGGAAAGATCTCTTCCAGAGTGGAAAGAGTATCAAGCTTGATGGTGGCAATGAGCTTGCAGCACTGATCAGGTGGTCAGTGAGGGGAAAAGATGTCAAGGGTGATGTCCAGGTTTTCAGGCTGGGTGATGCATGGCAGATTGGGCCAGCCACAGGGGCAGCAAACACAGGCAATATAGCCTGATTCCCATGGGGCCATGGTGAATGTGACATAACCCTCACTTGAGCATAAAGGGCCATGGGTCATTGGTTATGCAAAACGGGAGCTGCCCTCCTGGTAGTTTAGGTGTCAAATCTTTCCCTTTGCCACCAGATTGTGGAGTTGCACCCATCTATAATTTTTTGGTACCCAAGCCAAGAACA
The DNA here is from genome assembly GCF_902686445.1 of Sciurus carolinensis. NCBI lineage: Eukaryota > Metazoa > Chordata > Mammalia > Rodentia > Sciuridae > Sciurus > Sciurus carolinensis. Next base: position 64,423,668 of record NC_062218.1, read on the forward strand.
GGCCTTCAGGCACTAGAAGATACCCAAAACTCAGACTGCAAAAACGTTAGGTGGTACTGATAAACCTCATTGGATGCTTTTGAGTCAAATGGAACATGTCAGTTAACACGGACCAGGGGAAAAATTACCCCAGGGGACATCATGGTCAAGGTTCTGATAGAATGTAGGAGATTCTCTTCAGAAGTTTCTCCAGGTTGTGTTGAATCAAATATCATTGTCTTGTACCTTGCAGACAGATGAAGAACATCAATCATCTAAATGGTCGTTCCTGATGGGCATCACCTCATTAGTTAGTCAACAACTAAATAACAACCAAAAGAATTTTTCACTTCATTTGAGTTATTTTTTTGCAGTTATACAAACTACTACTTTAGGGAAGCTTTGTAACTTTGTAAGCTGGAAAAGTCCCTCGAATCCTAATGGAATTATTGATTCTCAAGTCAAGATAAAGCTTTCGGGCAACTCTTAACGCATTTATTGATTGCTGATGGGGGATCAAAATTAATATAAAAAATAATCAATACAAATGCCCTAAAAATAAAATCACATCACCGACCATCTCTGTCTTCTGGTGTGGAATTTTGTTGGTGCAAAGTTCTCTTAGAAACCTGAACTTTCTTTGACCTGATAGAAAGCAGCCACTTCAGCATAGAATAAAAAACAATGTGATATGCCTGTTCAAAAACAAACAATTGTTGAAAGTGCATTTTTAACCTCAGAGACCTCGCAAGGACAAGCAACTACCGTGTTTACTGATAACAGAAAAGGAATTCACGAGAGACGTTTCAAACTTCGAAAACAAATTGTTAAATCTCTCTTATTCTTTGTTTGAACCTGGTCAAGGGCCAAAAGCACAGCTTCTCTCTCTCCAGAACACTTCCCAAAGCTCCCAGGCTCATAATGATATTGTAAGTGGAGGAAATTTGCCAGTGGTAACAATGCCAGTCTCCTGCTAACATTTTAATGTAAGAGATGGTGTATGCATTTAATGTAAGAGATGATTTGTTCTTCAAGAAATAGGCTCGTGAAATGACTTTGAGAAAAACATATTCACTTCCCTCATTTCTCTGTGGTGCAAAACAATATCATTTAATAATGTCTGTGAATTTTAACAAATTCCAATTTTTATGCCTATTATTTTTATGCACATTAATTTTAATGAATTAGCAGTTTTATTACCTCTTCTTAATCCCAAATGTCACAAATCTTCACTAAAATTATTAGTGATTGTTTTACAACATTTTACAACGTACAAACTATGGTTCTGGTAGTTCACTGATCATCTTAGGTCATTTCAAGTTCTGATGGAGTGGGGGAACCACCAGGTTTCTTACCTCACTGTTGCCTAAGCCCCAGGCAGGACTTTGACTTAGATATAGGCCATTCTTCTAATAAATTTAACCAAACATTCTGTATGCCAATTGATGGTAATAAATGCTATTAAAAAGTCTGTTTCTTGCTTTAATTTTATTTGTATTGAGAAAACATGGTGAAATAGATGAAATAGATTTACGAAGTGAAAAGTTCCAGCAGAAACCAAATGTCTATTGACCCAAGTTTTGCTTTTCAGTCAATATCTCATGATCAGTTTATGGGAAAGTCTCAAGTGGAAGAGTAAGTTAGACCTCTACCTCACACCATATAAAACAATGAACTCAAAATAGAACAAAGGCCTAAATGTAAAAACTAAAATTAGAAGACTCTTAGAGTAAAACATGGAAGTAAATCTTCATGACCTTGGATTTAGTTATGGATTCTTAGATATTATACCAAAACCACAAGAAACAAAAGACAGATAAAATCAAATTAAAAACTTTTGTGCATGAAAAACACTATACGTTGGGAGATAACCTACACTTTGGGAGAAAATATTTGCAAATAATACATTTGATAAAGATATAGTATACAAAATATACAAAGTGCTGATAGCTCAATAACAAAAAGAAATCACTTTGATTTTAAAAAAACGGGCAAAGATAAAGAATGATAAAATTATGGCATTTGCAGGCAAATGGATGAAATTGGAGAATATCATGCTAAGTGAGATAAGCCAATCTCAAAAAAACCAAAAGTCAAATGATCTCACTGATAAGTGGATGATGACACATAATGGGGGGTGGGAGGGGTTAGTGTTAGGGTTAGAGTAGGGTTAGGGAGGAGGGCAAGAATGGAGAAAGGAAGAACTGTAAAGAGGGAAAAGAGGGGTGGGAGGGGTGGGGGGGAAGGGAAAAAATAACAATGAATCAAAGCCTTATGCTGTATTACCTAACTTGGCAGATAGTTAGAATGTTTATGCTCTAACTCACACTTATTTTCCTCACTTTACTTTATAATTTTTCAGGTAGTTATATTTCATATGCTGTTTTTCATCTTAGAAAGAAAAAAAGTCTAGAGTAAAGCACAGTGGTTCCTGCCTGTAATCCCAGCTATTCAGGAAGCTGAAGCAGGAGGATTCCAAGTATGAAGCCAGTGGGCAACTTGGGGAGACCCTGTCTCAAAAAAAAAAAAAAAAAAGAAAGAAAGAAAGAAAGAAAGAAAAGGAACTGAGGATGTAGCTCCATACTACAATGCCTCTGTGTTCAATCCCTAGTAAAAAAGGGGAAAAAAATGTTAAGGCTAATACCAATTCTTCCCTTCATTTAATTGAGGCTCTACTCTGTGTCAGGATCTGTTACCACCCAGAAAGACTTTACTAAAATGTGGCTTTAGAGTGAAGAGCAGAAGACAAGGAAGTATGTCATGTGACTAGCTGAGGAAGAGTATTTCAGGCAGAGGGAAAAGTAGAGCTAAAGGGCCTGAGGCAGGAGTGTACTAATGTGTCCAAGTGCAGTAAGGGCACCATTGTGGTTAGGATGGAGAGAATGGTGGAAAGGGACAGGGGCACGCTAGGGAAAGAGATGGCAGAGCTAAGTGCAAGTGGCCCGATCATCCTGGGCCTTCTAAGTCATGGGAATGTCTGGCTTTTCTTTGAAGTGGGACAGGAAATTGTTGTCACTACCATGATCAATCACTGTTATTTTAAGTGATTTTGTTTGTACTTGAAATATATTGATTAGCTCTCAAAAAAAAAAAAAGGGGCAAAGGCTCTGAATAGATATGTCTTCAAAGAAGATATACAAATGACCAATAAGCAAATGAAAAGATGTTCAATAACATTGGTTATGAGGAAAATATAAATCAAAACTTCGATGAGATATTACTTTGTACCCACTAGGATGGCTACAATTGAAGAAATAGAAAATAACAAGCATGAATGAGGATACAGAGAATTGGAACTCTCATCCATTGCTGATAAAAATGTAAAATGATGTCTTTGCTTTGGAAGCAGTTTGGCAATTTCACAAAAACTTAAACACAGAGCTAAAATGCAACCTGATGATTCCACTCATAGGTACACACCAAAGAGAACTGAAAACAGGTGTTCAAGCAAAAACTTATACACTAATGAATGCTCATGGCAACTTTATTCATTAGTCAAAAAGTGGAAACAAACCCAACGTCAAAGCCAAATGTTGTATACACATATGATGGAATATTATTATTATTTTGTTACTAGAAAAATTTGTCATAAGTGTATTATTCTCATCTTTGGCACTTGCCTACCAACGGTTCTTGAACTCATCTATATATAGAATCAGCTGGGGAGTTTTTAAAAACATTTTTGTTTTTAACTGACACTTAATAATTATACATATTTATGGGATACAGTGTGATATTTCAATATATTATACAATGTGCAATGAACAGATTAGGATAATTGGCACATACATTACCTTAAACATATCATTTCTTTGTTTGAAACATTAAAAAATGCTTTCCACCAGCTATTTTGAAATATTCAATTAATTGTTGTCAACTGAAGTTATGCGGTTGTGCAATAGAACACTAGAAGTTACTCCTCCTAGAGTTCTTAGAAAACTTGGAATGGACCCACCATTTGAACCATTTATCCCACTTCTTGGCATATACCCAAAGAACTTAAAATCAGCATATTATCATGAGCTGCTGTTTATAGCAGCTCAATTCACAAAAGTTAAGTTATAGAACCAGTCTAGGTGCTGTTCAACAGATGAATAGATAAAGAAAATGTTGTATATAGACACACTGAACTACTACTCAGTCATAAAGAAGAATGGAATTATGGCATTTGCTGGTAAATGGATGGAACTGGAGCCTATAATGCTAAGTGAAATCAGTCAATCCCCAAAACCAAAGGCCAAATGTTCTCTCTGGTATGCGAATGCTAACACACAATGGGTGGGGTTAGGGGAAGAACAGAAGTTCATTGAATTAGACAAAGGGGAATGAAGAGAAGGGAGAAGGGATGGGAATAGAAAAGATAGTAGAATGAATCGGACCTAACTTTCTTATGCTCATATATGAATACACTACCCTTATAATTCCACATCATGTACAACCACAAGAATGGGAAGTTATACTCCATGTATGCATAATATGTCAAAATATACTCTAGTCATGTATATCTGAAAAGAACAAATAAAAATTTAAAAATTAACAAGTTACTCTTCCTATACAACAGAATATTACCAAGCCATAAAAGGGAATGAAGTAGTGACACATGCTTCAATAAAGACAGACATTGGAAATACACTAAGTGAAAAAAGACAGCCAGAAAAAGCCACAAATTGTACGAGTCCATTTATATGGAATGTCCAGAATAAGCAAATCTATAGAGATAGCTGATTAGCGGCCACCAGGGGCTGGGGGAAGAGGGAAATGGGAAGGGACTACTTAATGAGTATGGAGTTTCCATTTGGCATGTTGACAATATTCTCAAATTAGATAGTGGTGACAGTTATAAAACCTCATGAATGTACTGGAAGCTACAGAAATATCAACTTTAAAATATGGCTAAAATTGTGAGTTTTATGTTGTGTGAGTTTTATCTGGATTGTGTAAAAAAAATCTGAAACAAAAGAAAATCAATGAGAAGAGTGGTTTTGTTTTATATTTTTTGAAAATCTCCTTTATGTATGCTTCAAAAGAGAATTGGACGCTCACATTTTCTTCTGCATCCAAGCTGTTGCAGTGTTATTTGGCTGAAAAAATCCAGCTTTACACAGATGTGTAGTTGGGAGGGGAAAAAAAGCAGACTTTAATAGATATTCAGATAGTCATGGATGTTCTTTGATAAAATACCAAACTCGACAAGTGGTAGTTTTTAGAGGCTAGTTGCTATGTGAAATCTGAGGTCAAATCAATTAGCTTTTTATTACATTAAAATCTATTGTTGGGGCTGGGGAGATAGCTCAGTTGGTAGAGTGCTTGTCTTGTAAGCACAAGGCCCTGAATTCGATCCCCAGCACCCCCCAAAAAAAAAAAAAAATCTATTGTTAATCTTGCAAAAGTAGAAAAGTGGGAGGGGGAGACTGAAAGGCAGTGAAGCTTTCCTGTGGGTGTGCGCATGTAATACTGCTGTAAAGAAAACATCAAAAGGGACAAATATCAAGTTCAAGGTTATTAGTTAATGATTAGTAACAGAGCTGTTCACCTTTAAGAAACATTTTGTTGCTGTTGTTGAGTGAAAGGGATAGATGTATTTCTAGTCCACAAATACTAAACTTCCTTCTCTATGACAAGAATTTAGCTGGGTGATAGGAGTTAAAGGAGAAGGTAGGAGAGTGTGCACTGTAAACCTGTAACAGGGCAGGGCTAAGGCCTCTTTCCAGCTGGGCCAGGGTGGAGAGAAGGCTTCACACCGGCTGGCCTGTACCACCAGGATGCAGACTTTCCAGGGAATGCTGGGATGCCCGTGTCACTGAGTTGCCAATATAGGAGGGACTTACAAAGATCTATTTTGAACTATCTCACTTAAGAAAAAACCTATAGAAAGCATAAAGATTTTTCTTTACTGTTACTTGACTTAAAATTTAAAATCCTTTTTAAAAATTGTAGTTTAGTTTCTCATATCATATTCACGCATTCTTTTTTTATCATGGAGATCATACTGTAGATTGGCACAGAGCTTTCTCTTCTGGCTTAACAACAGGCCCTAAACATTTCCTTGTGTTAGTAAATATTGTTTGCTCCAATTTAGATCCCCTCAAGGCCTACTTCTGCACCTGTTAGTGACCAACCCAGAGTGCATATTCATGAGAGAATCCTCATGACTTTCATACATCTCTTTTGAGACCCCTAAATTTCAATAATCATTTGAGAAGCACCTCAATTTTCTATCACAGCACTTGTCCTACATTGCCACTTAATTGTAACTTGTGCCGCCGCCTGGGAAGGCCAAGGCAGGCCACGCAGGATTTTCCATGGTGAGGCATCTAGATCACTTGTCCAGCTTCTACTCCAGCTACGCCATGTAACACTGACCTCACACCAGTGTTTAATATCTCTGTGCCTCTGTTTCCTCATTGGTGAAAGAAGAAAAGTAATCATCCAGGATTACCATGGGTGGGGACATGTAGAGTGCTTATAAAAGTCCTTGGCCCACAATAAACACTCAACACATTAGCTATTATTAATTAAATCAGGCAGCCCTGGGTTAGAAACTCCTGTTTTCCCCTTAAGTCTGAATATCAGTGAACAATTTTAACCTCGGTTTCCTTCCTTCTAACTAATGTTATAATAAATGTCTCACAAGGTTCTTGTAAGGATTGGCATTTGAATGAGCTCTATGTAAAGCAGCGACAGGGCTCCTTCACAGTGGGCACACAGCAAATAGTTGTTATGTCTCAGACTCCTTTTACAAGCCTTGCAGCTTGACCTCATAGAGCAGGTGTTCAGTGAATTAAAGGGAGAAGGTTGGGGGTAGATGCTTTTCAGGGCAGGAAAGGAGATGAGGTGCTGGCATTTGGATGGGGTTCACTGAGTGGAGGAGCCTCCAGGAGGCCTCACTACCCACTCCCCAAGACCCATCAAGAAGAGAGAGAGACTACATGGACCAGCAGACTGTTTGGGTAGTCTTAATTTGTTTCTAATCAAAGGTTCTGGCTGGAGGACATTTCCTGCTGCGGTAGGGTGGGAATATTTCAATGAATGTTTTATCAGAAGGATCTGGTTCCTCTATTTAGAAAATATCTATCACTGGTGGAATCACAGAAATGTATGAGTTGGTGATGAAATAGGCACCCCAGGCAGTTTCCAAACAGAAGTTTCCTTTGTAGAGTTTTCTTGGGCCACTTTTGTCAAATTGGCCCACCCCAAGACCAGTCCTCAGAGTGTGGGACAGCTTGGAGGACAGACAGGGCTCCTTGTCATCGGACTGCTTCCCTGCAGCACAGCATGCAGCTTGGCCATTATAAAGCATCTAAATACCTTGGGAAATAGGTATAAAGGGAATCAACTCATGAATGATTAAAATATGACTCAAGAAATTTCTCTGTCTCTCCAAGGCAGGCCTGCCTCCTGCCTACTCCAATCTCCTGATTTCACATCTGACTCCATCTTGGAATAGCTCCTCTCCCAAATTTCACTTCTTTTGCTTCTGGCACACTGTCCAAGTCTGGGGACTCTCCTTTAATACCCAGACCCTTGGAGACGAGACTTAACCTGTCTGAACCAGAAACAGTCTTCTTGCTTCAAATGAAGCAATGTCTTCAAGACCCCTGGAACGCAGCCCATGGACCCTCTGTATCTTCATGGACTTCATCTTTGCCTCTCCCCACTTCTGAGCACCCAGCTTACTGCTCACCTAGGCTGAACTGACCTTCTTTCAAATTCTGTCCTGCGCTCACACAGCTTGCCTTTGCTTATGGATGCTACTGTATTAGAGAATTCAAAGTTGCCCCCACATCCTTGCCTTCAATCCCCAGCACTGGCTTTACTCCATCCATCACATGCCCCGCCTCCAACTTTGTTCACACTGACATGAAAGCCTTTCTACAGCAGATTCTTGTTCTACCTACAATTAGCTCTCTCACACTAGGAGGAGGTAATTGCTTTCCTGTGTTCAAAAATCTTGGTCACTTTTGTAAATTGCATGTGAAACTCAAAGTAGATATTACTGCTGAATCCTGCCCCAGAATGCCTGGCAGTGATTATACCCTCTGTTTTTTTTCTATATCCTCCAAAAGACAATCACAAAAATTAGTGTGGTTACATTTCTCAAAGTTTTGATGACCTGATCACATCTATGGGGAAGTAGTTCATTTTCACAGAATTGTAGGTAAAGTTGTGGGAATAGAAAGAAAGAAAGGATCAATGTATGAGATACAGCAGGAAAAATTATAGGATTTATTGTTCATGTGGACTGGGAAGCAGGCAGTCAGGATAGTAAATAAGGACTCTTTGAGTTTGGGTTTGCAAATAGGGTGTTTTTATTTGCAAAACAGATACCTTCAAAGACAGTCCCAAGGTAGAAGCACTAGCCTTTTGTGTGTCAGTAGGCTTCCTCAAGAAGTAATGGGAGCCAGCGCAGTGGCCCACACCTGTGATCCCAGTGACTCAGGAGGCTGAAGCAGGAGGATCACAAGTTGAAGGCCAGCCTGTGCAGCTCAGCCAATCCCTCAGCAATTTAGCAAGACCTTGTCTCAAATATATATATATATATATATATATATATATATATATATATATATGTACACATAAATAGATAAATAAGGACTGGACATACAACTCAGCAGTAAAACATCCCTGGATCCCCAAGATCAATAAAAAAAATAAAAAGAAGTAATGGGATGGATACTCAACCAGATCATGGAGGCCAAGTTATAACATTGTCAGATTCCAGATCCTAGAAAGTACTTAAGTTGAAGGTAGAGTCACCCTTCAACAACAGGCCTTTTGTAATAGAACTATAGCAACATCACTGCTTAAATAATGACACTTTTTGTTTGCATAAGGTCAGGAATCAACCTTCTTTTTTACACTGCACAAAACTTAGCCCAGTTTGGGCTCTCAAAGTTGCTGATGAAAAATGCCTTACTAGCTGGTTGTGGTGGTAGGTATCTGTAATCCCAGCTATTTGGGAAGCTGCAGTAGGAGGATTGCAAGTTTGAGGTCAGTCTCAGCAACTTAGGGACACTCTGTCTCAAAATAAAACAAAAAAAAGGACCAGGGGTGTAGTTCAGGGGTAGAGCAGCCCAGGTTCAATTCCCAGTGTGTGTGCATGTACACACACACACACACACACACACACACACCACAGTAATTCTTACCTTTTTTATCCTAGTGATCCTAATAAGCAAATGTATTTTCCAAAAAAAAGATACATGTTATACTCCCAGAACACAATTTTTCCCATCTCTGAAAATTAAAAATCTCTTTTTTAAGTCTCTTCCATTTTATTCAGGATATATCCTAGCACTCTAGTCTCTCTAGAATCAAGGAAACCCCCAAGAGACAAGTTAGATGCTCAGAGATGTTCAAGGGCTCTGCAATAACTCTTGAAGAGGAAGACATTCGAGAGGTAAGTGGTATAATGGAAACATAGGAAAGGCCAGCTTGAGAGCTGCCTACTCAAAGGCATGTAAAGTTTTCATTCGAGAAGGCTGACCAAAAGGGCTTCCTTATAGCTGAGAGTAAAAGGACACAGTCTTACATTTAACAACAATAGCAAGAACGAGACGTAATAAAACAGTTTCTATGTAAAGCTCCGAATAATGTAAACCTCTTCTTGGAGATGGTGTTGAGCTGAACCACTAAAGACTCCCGCTTACCCTATAACTACCTGTTTGTGAGACATCTGCTAGACCGTGAGCCCCTGCAGAGCAGCTGTCCTGTTTCTGTGAATGTCATCACTGCCTCCCTCAGAGCAAGCACCCTGCTGGACTCATTGCAGGCACAGAACATACAATTAAAGAAAGGATGGATGGATTTGATTACCTACTGTAGAGTGTTGCATGGCTTATTTTTTGTTTATGAATGTAAAGAAGTAGCCAAAAAAGAAAACCACCAGCACCACCAAACTCCCCACATAATACACAACTTGGCAGATAAAGAACCTTGAATCACAGTGAAGAGCTATGGGGAGGTGATCACTGGAAATTATGTAGACTTGGAAATGGACCAGCAATGTTCAGGCAGATCCTGAGTTCAGTCTATACAAGATTAGAGCAATAAATCAAGTTTACTTATCGTTTAAATGAACCACAAATGGGAATCTGAGATAAGCTGACATTCAAACTCACTTAAACTTTGTACTTACAGAATGAGCACTCTGCAAATGGCCTCAGGGTTACAGTTCTTTTAAACTTTAAATATTATTGCTCTAAGATGCAGTGGGCCTGATATATTGCAATGGCATGAAGATCGTGTCAAAAAGCAAGCAAGGCAGGTACACAGGGGAGGAGGTTACCATTTTTCTCCCTGGTGGCAAATTTTGGAGGCTAGGCTATTTCAAAAGGGGGAAAAAATCTAAAAAAAAAAAAAAAAGGAGGTTGGTAGGGAAGAAAAGCAGAAGTAAAAAAATCATATAATACTTGGAAAAATGAAATAAAAAAAAGATTAAGGGCAAGGAGAGGAAAGGAAGACATGAATAAGCGTCCAGAAACTTTAAGAGGAGGCATTTTGAAGTCCTAACTGAAAAAATAAAAATGTAGTCTCAGAGTGGAGGTTTTTAGAAGTCTTGAGATGGAAAGACCTGTCATATCCAAGTCTTATAAGGACAGCATGGTATTTTGTGTTTCAGAATGACAGGGATCTGCTTCCCTATGAGTCCTTCCTTCTCTGGAGGACAACTATCTCCAAATAGGCACAACCCACTGAAGTCTTAGCTGTGCACAGGTTGGTCACAGTCAACTCTGTCACCCTCACCCCGTAAAACCCTTTTTCCCACCAGCTTCAGACAGTAGCCCCATAGGTTGTCATTCCCTCCATCTCAGGCTTGCATGAGTCCTTTTTTACCTCCATTTCCCACCATTCATAGGACATTGAATTTTATCTCAGGCACCTATTTTTTCCCATGAACTTACCATTTAATGAGACACCACCATCATTAGTCTAAAGAACTTGAACCGGTCCAGAAAGTACCTCTAGTATTAGCACAAAAATTACTATATGCTCTGGCATTCACCATAAGTAAGCACGGTGACTTTTTCTATTTAATTTTTCAGTCTTAAATACAAGTGTGTTACTTTATAACCCTCTCCATTCCCAGCATATTTTATCTACACTTTAAATGAAATGCCCTTTCTGAGTGTTGACCTTGACAGACAGTTCTGGTGAAATAGTAGCCTCCTCTGTGTGTCTTTTGAAGGACTGGCTTTCTTTGCTTTGGTGTGCACAGGTTCTTCCAGCCTGGCTCAACACAGGCTCCCAGCTTATGTTTCCAAGCAGACTCATTGTCAGTGTCTCTGTCCAAACTCCTGCTCAGTCATGGCTTTACTTCTTCAAGGTGAGAAGGCCTGAACCACAGCTTTCCATGTATGTCCAAACAGGTCTCGGGTATAGCTCAGTAGTAGAGCACTTGCCTAGCATGCACAGGGCCCTGGGTTAGATCCCCAAAACTACGTAAGAAATATGTATACCACTTCTGTCCAAGCAGCCGTGGTCAGCCTGGGAGAGGAGGCACTTCTGGCATCTGTTCTAATAATTCCCCACAACCTCCCACTCTGGTGTATACAGGGACTGAGTAAATTCTTGCTTATTACCTCATACTCTCAACTTTAATAATTAATGCAATTATCCACCGAACTACTTATTTAACAGATTCTGTGAGAATTAGTGTCTGACTTTCCAACCTCTGGTTATTCATTCTATAAAATGAATAAGCTCCGAGATCACCCCTGGTTAAGTTCTTTCAGGTTTACACAGTGCAAAGGATCTTGATATAAAGAGAGCAAAGTTCTTTCCAGTGTGGTTCTGTAGTGCAGTTGTAAGTGGAGGCAGTTAAAACTGACCCCAGGTGAACATTCAAAGTGGGTAAGATCTGTGTGTCCCTTTTTGGGGACCCCTTTCATGCCTCCTGGCTTCCATTTGTACCAGGAGCTTTACATTTTACCAACAATTTGACATGAATTATCTCATCTCCTACTCACAAATACACCAAGAAATACATTATTACCTTTGTCACTTAGTCAAAGATACTAGGGGTCATTCAACAAATATTTCTTTAATCAAGACTAGGTGTCAGGCCCAGTGTAGTCACAGTAATGAATGAATGAGACAGAATTATCACCATGAGGGAGCCAGCAGAGAATACTATCCACAAACAGGGAGTGACCACACCACACTTGGTTATAAGGACTCACAGACAGACCAACAGCCAAGAATGGAGTAGCTCTCTGCAGGAGGCATTACCTGATTATTACAGAACCAGTTTAGCAAGATAACAAACGGAAGCTATAGGAAGAACATTCTAGGCCCCCAACTTATTCTTATTTGATCCCTCACAGAGGACTTCTACCAATTCACATAAATTGCCAACTGTGGGATTTCAGATCTTATCACAAAACCAAAAGAAGTATGTGGAGCTGGCCACATATGGAGGCTTTAGGGTCCAGAGGTATCATCCTGTAGCTCCCAGATTGGTCATGCCTCCCCGCAAGGGACATAGATCAGCCTCCAGAACACTTTTAAAAATTATTATAGTTACTAGTGCAAAACAATTAATATATGTTTACAGAATGTCAGGAATCTGGCTTCCCTGTGTGGTTCTTCTATACGACATTTTCAAACATGCATACAATAGACTTTGATCACATTTACCCTCCCTGTTACTTTCCCTTTCCCTCCATTCTCCACTCCCTTCCTCTTTCCCAAGAGTCTCCCTTCTACTTTAATGTCATCTCCCCCGCCACTAGTTTCCACATATGAGAGAAAACATGTGATACTTGTCTTTCTGAGTCTGGCTTATTTCACTTAATATGATGGTCTCCAGTTCCATCCATTTTTCCTGCAAATGACTTGACTTTGTTCTTCTTTGTGACTAACACATCATTGTGTGTGTGTGTGTGTGTGTGTGTGTGTGTGTGTATTTGGAGATAAATATATATCTCACAATTTATTCATTCATCTGTTGATGACTATCTAGGCTGATTCCATAACTTGTGACTAGTGCTATAATAAACATGGGTATGCAAGTCTCTCTACAGAATGCTGACTTTGATTCTTTCAGGCATATACCAGGAGTGGTATATAGCTGAGTCATATTTTTAGTTTTTTGAGGAATCTCCATACTGATTTCCATCATGACTATATTAACTAAAATCCCCACCAATAGTGTACAAATGCTCCTTTTTACCCCCATCCTTGCTAGCACTTGTTAATTCTTGCTCCCTTATAATAGCTATTTTGACACAGGTGAGATGAAATCTTAATGTACTTTTGATTACCTTTTCCCAGTGGCTAAAGATGTTGCACATTTTTTCATGTGCGTTAACTATTGGCATTGTGTTTCTTCTTTTGAGGGGTGTCTCTTCAGCTCATTTGCCCAATTATTAACTGAATTACTTGTTCTTTTGGTCTTTTTTTCCTGTTCTTTATGTATTTGGGGTATTAATTCTTGTCGGACGAATGACAGATCTCTCCCATTCTATAGGCTGTCCAGGACTCCTTATGAGTAAGTCTGAAAGTTGAAGCCTCCTCTCCTGAAACAGAGCACAGAGTAACACTCCCCTCAATAGAGATCTTACATGTCACATAGAGGAAATGACAACTAGGAAACAGTGTCAATGTTTTTCAACCACAAGGATATTGTCTAATGTAAATAAATGCAAAGAAGTATCAGTGTCAGTTGTTTGGGGTCAGAGGTGAAGGGTCAATTTAGAACTATCTTTCCCACTTCTTCCACCAATCTGGAATAAAAGAGGTAGAGCTTGAGTTACCGCTCCCATCCAAACAAAGGTGCAAAGGTGATTAATCCCCCCAGGGCAGCAAATAGAGTCAGAGTTTTCCTCCAGCCTAGTCCAACATCTTCAGGGATTGTCAGGCATTTTCACCATCACGCCTTCAATTTTGCTCTCAGTTGGGCAGAATGGAAAAATTGTAATTGTTTTGAGGGGAAAAGAACCACATCACTTTCACCCATGCTAACTCCTTTTTGAAAACATCTGGGATAGCAAAATGGGTGAGATAAGTGTAAAATAATTTTAAAAGACGCCATTCCTAGAAATAGAACAGAACAGCTTTCTCATGTGGCCTCTGTGGTGGCCAGGGGTCTGCAAGCTGCCCTGGATCCAGGCCTAGGAAGTGACTCAGAGGTGGCAAAGAAACCATGTTGTTGAAGAGCACCCTGAGGCTGGTTTTGGGAATGGCACATATTGGATGATATAAATTCTGGTCTTGTGCACATATTGTTTTGCAAAATTCAGGCATGAGATCATTTGGCCTGAATGTTTTCTCTGAGGGTTTCTCACAGACAAATGCAGTTATCTGAATTGAGTTAGACCAGGGGAAAGGCATTTTAGGGGTTATCTGATTGTGCATGGGACAGTTATGCATTTCTCAGGTCAAAAAACAAGGGTTTTCTATGTGTTCTGTAGAGGCAAAGCTCACAGATCTCCAATTCTATCATCTTTTTCTACTGACTTACGGAGAAGAACTTACAATACCTTCAAATGCCTTTCCTTCAGGCAGTCTTTACATGACTATATGAGTAGATGCTCGGTAGGGTTGGTTTTGTTTCTTGTTTTAGACTATCCTGAAGGATAAGAGCCCCTGAAATCAATCATACTCCAAGTAGGGTTTTTATGAAAAACAAGAGATTTTGATCAACTGAGCTGCCTCTTTCCAGGGGAGATGGGTTTTATCACATCACATTCTTGAAGTGTTTCTGACCACTTGCATCAGAATGTCCCCAGGGAAACCAGTTAATTGTAGATATCTGGAGTCTGCCCCTCATTCCATGGATCTGGGGTTAAACCCAGGAATCTACAGTTTTTTCTGATGCCCACTGCATGTGCAATCCATAGCACTTTGGACTGTCAAATAAAGTGGTCATTTTCTCATTCTGCCATATTCTTTGCTTGATTCTGCTCAAAATTTTCTTCCTAATGTAATGGCTTTCTAAGATGAAAATATTATTACTCAACAGAAAGGGAGAAGACATTGTAGCCTAGTAACAGTGTGAACCACTGAAGAGCAGGAAAGAATCAGTGAATTGTCAGTTTTTGGAGTGGGCAGAGAAAGGAGCAGGTATGTGGAGGTGGACCTGCAGGTCAGGGGAGAGAGAGAACACCCAACAGTAAGAGGCCTTTGGAAGAGCCCAGGTAGGGCAAGCGCTAGCTTTTCTTTTATCTGCAGAATGCTCGGAGTTAACTTCTGCAGTCAAGAGATTTTTGACAAGGGCACATTCAGACAGACTTAGAAATTGAATATTCTCAATTAAGGAGGATCATATGAACAAAGTTTGTGAAATTCTGAGAGCATGGTAAGAGAGAATGTGTACCCCATATTCAGAAAACACCAAAGTTTGAAAGATGTTTTAGGTGGCTAGATAAGCAATTAGTGAATAATACACTGGTCATAGACTTAAATAGTACTTATCATCCCATGAGATATTCTGGGTTGGATCTAGAAATAAATTCAAGATATACTCAGATATTTAAGGATTACAGATTTATGTCAGGTTATTAAGGAAATTAGTGATATATGAGAAGGATGTTCCACTTTTGAGGTTGACGTCCTAAGAGAACAATTGATATACCCCAGCAATTTTCCTGGGGCTCACAGATCAAAATATGTTATTCACAGAGTTTTCATGTCTTTAGTTCTTAGAATATACATCTGTTGCTTGGCAGAACTTGAATTTCCTTTCCATTTCTCCTGCTTCCTAGGTGTGAAAAGTGTTTGGAAAGTTATTTTACTGTTCTGGGCCTCAGTTTCCTCATCTGGATAAAAATAAATATATACACATATTATATTGCATATTATCCACTAGATATATTTACCATTTATGTGTGTATTATTTACCATATATATGTGTATATATGTGTATGGTCAGTGTGTGGGTGTATGTGTGTGTATATGTATATATATATGTATATAAATATAATTATTTATTTAGGCATATATTTAACCATTTTATATATTTACTGTATATATGTCATATATACTTAAAATTTTAAAATAAGTATGTGTTTATGTATTTATCATTACCAGGAGAATGACAAAGTTAGTCACTAAATTATTGCAGTAAATTCAGCTCATTTACTTACTGTCAAGTGAAAATTGCTATGTGGTTTTGTGTGTATGTGTGGGGAGGGGTGACTGGGGCTTAAATCCAGGGCCTTGTGCATGCTAGGCAAGCATTCTACCACTGAGCTACTTTACATTGCAAGTAGGCTTAGTGTTGGTTTGGGATCTATGAGGTAGCTTGCTTTTCTCAGTATCAATTTCTTACACCTGTTATTTTAACCACATTTTACATATGTAAAAATGTATGATGATGTAAATACGTATTTCACAGAATTGTGATGAGAGTGAAATGTGGTCATGTTTGTGAAAGTGACTGTCAGGAAGTGATACTCAGTGAATGCTTCTGAATTATGACATTTTAGGCTGTGTTCTGGGTGAAATGTGTTTTCTATGTACATGTTCATACGTGCTAATTTCAAACCACAGTAAATATCAGAATGTCGACACTAAATGCATGGAAAAAATAGATGAATACATTTATCCATTAGCAAATTTAAAACACAATTTCATTGCTTCTGAGTTTTAAAAACAACTTATGCCAAATGTTCAACTTTTAACTTCCTCCACAAAACAGTTGGGACCAAACCCTCAGTTGCCAGGTCCCAAGGAAGAGATCACCATCTAGAAGCTTAAGCTAACTGCCTGGCACTTCTCATAAATTTTGGAAGGCACAATTGATTCTTTTCCATTCTGAATACATATAGCCTTTCTGATTCCAAATGCAATTTTGTACTTTATGTTTTGTTCTCCCACATGGCTCCAGCAGAATTAAATAATTTATATTTATATTAAAACTTTCCTGATACTGTCAAAAATTCCATTGTATAAATAGCTTCTTCTTCTCCTTTCCCCCCCCTTCTTCTTCTCTTCCTCCCCCTCCTCTTCTTCCTTCTTCTTCTTTTAATACAACAATTAGGGTCTCAAAAAGAATTTCAAGGGGCTTCACTTGTAACTCAGTGGTAGAGTGCTGTTCTCACATGTGTGAGGCACTGGGTTCTAGCCTCAGCACCACATAAAAATAAATAAATTAAATAAATAAAAGTTAAAAAAAGAATTCCAAGTGGTATCATTCAAATTCATGTGTCATCTAAGTACACAACCACAAGCAGATGTTTGGATGCATACACTGACAAACCATTTTTCTGTAGCTACTAAATTATTTCCGTGAATTCAGCTTGTTGACTTTCTGTAGCGTGTGAAACGTGCTGTGTATGTTCTTTTTATATTGGAAGCTGATTGGTGCTAGTTTGGGATGTACATGTAGCTTCTTCTTCTTGGTATTTCTTTTAGTCTGTTTTCTGTTGCTAAACACAATACCATAGTACCATAATACTGGGTAAATTATAAAGAAAAAGAGCATGTTGCTTTGTTTTGGTTTTGTTTTGCCTAATGGTCCTAATGCAAGACTGAGTGTTACACGATGGCCTTCTTGCTGGCAGAGTCCTGAGCTGGCACAGACATCGCGTGTTTAGACAGGAAGTGCATAAGGAAGTTGGTTTTTATAGCAGACCTACACTGGAGGTAGCTCATTAATTCATTAATCACATTAGTCCATCCATGAAGGCAGAGCCCTAATCACCTCTTTCAAGTTCCACTTGGTCTCACTGCTTAATATCACATTGGGAATTAAATTTCAACATAATCTTCAGAAGGGACAAACCATATTCAAGCAATATCCATTTCTTACATCTTTTATTTTAATCAAAAGATTCTCTTTGTAACCTTCCCCAGCTATCAGTTTATTTTTTTCCAGTCAACAGTAGAAGCAGGAAGTTTATAAAAGGATACCTTTAAGATTCTAACTAAATCATAGCTTATAAACGTTTTCCTCTAAAACTTTCATTGGTGGCAAATATTGATAAAGCACTTTACAGTTTATAATGTTCAGTTTTTTCTTTGGTCTCACATCAACTGTATGAGAGACATGGGAGAAGAATTATTGCTGTTTTACAAATTAGAAAACTGAGGTCAGAATGTTTAGAGGAGATATAAAATGATTTGCCAGTTGTTCATTCCAAATAACTACAAATACCTCAGTGAAAAACATTATTTTGTTTATTGTGGTGTTCCTGAGTTCTAAAAGAAACCCTAAAGAAGTCAAGTTCATGGTTCATATTCTCATATGGTTAAACTGTACTGCAAAAAATACTACTCCAAAGAAGGTAATAAAAATAATAAGAGTAACTTTTATTAATCATAAATTATGTATCAGGTATTGCATTAAGAGCTTTATGTATTTTATCTCACTTAATCCTCATAACATCACTAAGCAGAAAGGATCTATTATTATCTCCAATTTATGGATGAAAGAAATAGGCTTGGAGAGAACTAGTAACATACCCAAAGTTACATAAGCAATTTTGTTGAAATCGGTAATGGACCCAGTTCAATCTAACTCCAGGTCCTGCATTCTTAATTACTGCTTTTCAACAAAACTAATTCTATGTCCATGTTGATGTCACAAAACAAAGGTGTTCGTAGATCTGTCTACAGTGAAATTTTTTTTTCCAAAAAATTAAGCACTATATTGTCGGTTCACATATAAAATGGTCCAACCACTTTGAAAAACAACAAGGCAATATCTTACAAAAGTAAGTGTCAGATTAGAACATGAGGCAGTAATCCCACTCCTGGGTGTTTACCTGAGAGAAATGCAGGTGTCTCTGCAAAAATACTGAATAGGACTGTTCATAGCAACTTTATTCATAATAGCCCCAAACTGGAAACAACTCAAATGTCTATTAACTTGTGAATGGATAAACTGATACATGCACACCATGCGATACTACTCCGCAACACAAAGAAAAATCTATTGATCCACAAAGTGTTAGATGAGCCTATTCCTTGAAACATTCAGTGTGATTCCATTTAATGGGATTGTGGAAAATTTAAAACTATATGGTTCTGAAAGAAAACAAATCAGTGATTGCCAGGAGTTGGAAATGGTAAAGGAAACAGACTAAAAGGAATTCAAGGGAACTTCAGAGTGATCAAACATTCTGCATCTTAATTATCATAGTGGTTATACAAATTTATACATTTACCAAAACTCATGCAATATTCTACTTTAAAAGAGAGTTTTATCATGTGTAAATTATTTCTCAATATGACTTAAAAACAAATCTTGTGTTAAAAATAGGGCTGGCGATGCAGCTCAGTGGTAGAGATGTGCTTAGTACACACAAAGCCTAGGGTTCAAACTTGAGGACTAATAAAACAAAACCCAACTCAGTCTTTGCCCCCTTTTCATAGTGAGGTTAAAGCAAGGTTGTCACAATCTTTTAGTTGACTCATAAAGCAAGGTTTACTTTTTTTTGGTGGTACTGTGGATCAAACCCAAGGATGCTCTTTCACTGAGCTACATCCCCAGTCCTTTTTATTTTATTTGGAGACAGGGCCTTGTTATATTCCAGGCTGATCCCTCCTGCCTCAGTCTCCTGAGTAGCTGAGATTGCAGGCATGCACCACCAGGCCCAGCAGCAATTACCTTTAACTTCTGTCAGTCAGATCCCTTCTGCATACTACAAATTACCCCTTTCTTTTCAAATGTTCTATCCACTCCCCTCTGTAATGCAACAGTGTTTCAAAATGTTTCTAAAATATCAGTCCATCACCTAAAAGAGATTAGTAGCTCTTATTTCATTCATCACCTTTTTAAAAAAAGGTCAATTTTAATATCAATCAGGATGCGCCAAAGAAACAGAACCGAGAGAGAGAGAGAGAGAGAGAGAGAGAGAGAGAGAGAGAGAGAGACTGATTTCAAGGAAATGGCTCACACAAAATCTGCAGGGTGGGCAGTCAGGCAAGAGGCTGAAGAGAGAGCTGATTGTAGTTCAAGTTCAAAGTCACATGCTGCAGGATTCATTCTTGCTGGGGGGGCGGTGGAAGGGGATCAATCATTTTTTCTATTCAGGGCTTCAACTGATAGGATCAGGCCCACCCATGCTACAGAGGGCATCTGTTTTACACAAAATCCACCAATTTAAATGTTAATCTTATCTAAAATACCCTTGAAGAAAGATCCAAAATAATGTTTGACCACATATCTGGGCACTGTGGCTCAGCAAAGATGAAACATAAAATTAACCATTACAATCTTGATTGAGTTCTGTTTCTCTTCCAATTTAAATTTTAAAAATTTTAATATTAATTAATTAATTTTGTGCAGTACTAGGAATTGAACCCAGGACCTTGCACATGCCTTGCACAGGTAGGTAAGTATTCTACCACTGAGGCTACCTCTCCAGGGCCCCAGTTTTTAAATATATACAAGGAATAGAATTTCTATGAATTCAGACCATGAATTCTGCAGAACAATGCTTTCTTTCCAAACTCATAAGAATCCCTTGGAGAGATTCATTAAACCTGCAATTCCCTCCCTGAAGATTCTGACTTAGGAGGTAGGAACTCTGCAGAGTCCAAGACTAGAGTTCACATCAGCTCTCCTAGGAATTATTATTATTACTAGTAGTAGTAGAAGTACCAAGGATTGAACCCAGTGGCACTTAACCACTGAGCCGCATCCCCAGTCATTTTTAAAAAAATATTTTTTGAGACATACTCTGGCTAAGTTACTTAGGGTCTCACTAAGTTGCTGAGTTTGGCTTTGAACTTGAGATCCTCCTGCCTCAGCTTCCTGAGTCCCTGGGATTACAGATGTGCACCAACACATTGACTTTCCTAGGAATTATTATCAGGCAGATTTGGGCAAAAAAAAAAACCAAAAAACAGTAAGACAAACCTACTTGGAAGTAAGGAATTGTGCAATCTAGGTGGATTTATATATACAGTTGAACAATGTGGAATCTATAATTTGAAACTACTTTAATGATGCACAACAAAGTCAATAAGACCCCTTTTATTAAGCAATTACTACTGACCTGGGACTTGGCTGCATCTCTTCCTGAAAGAAGTCCATTAAAAGTGGGGTGCCTTTAGTGACTGACATGCTGGCTATGCCCAGAGGTCAAGGATGATCTGGGCTCATACAGGCCCATTTTGGTCTTTGCAAAGATTGATGTAGGGCAGAGTCACTGGCTGATCCCTGGGCAGCAACTTCCATCCACACACTGAGAAGATCCAGTGCCCATCCTGTTATGAAGTTTGAACCAGAGCCTCAAGTAGGAAAGTAGCTTAGAAACCGAAGGAGGAGTACACTTAATACTTTTAAAACAGATATTGATCTTCTTTTCTCATTTTTCCCCTCCAAGAAAACTTTAGCCTGGAGTAGAATGGACATCAGATAAACATCTTGAAATAACTAGAGTGCTCATGTAGAAGAGAGGTTTGGCTTTTGTCCTATGATTCCAAAGGATAAAAATGTCTTCTATGGGTAGAAACTGTAGGGAGGGGTTATCATAGGCTGGACAAAAGAAAAAAGAAATAGAGCAAGGACTCACTCATATCCAGACCCACTGCTGTTCACCTGCTGGAGCTGTACTCACTGGCTGTGGCTCTTGGACAAGCAGTGGAGTTCTGGATTTTCTCCATTGCAAAATGAGAGTAACAACACTTCTAGTGCTGTGGTGAGGATTAAATGACATGTTTGCAAAACACTTAGCAGAAAGCTGGGCACAGAATCAGTGGTAGATGATAAAAATAAGAAGAGTCAAGACAAAAAAGGTGAAGGCGTCGCCTAGAGGGAGAGTAAGTTTCCATCCCAGAGGTGTGCAAGCACAGTCCCCACCCCATAGGGGCTGAGTGGGGAGGGGGCTCTGAACACCATGTGAGTGGCTCCATTGGACATCGGAAGTCCTTTCCATTCTGAGCAATTTTATGGCTCTTAGAAGAGGTGGGAAACACATTTTTGTACTTGTGAAAAGATTGTTCTTTTGCTTTGAGTGAAAACATTTACTCTCTCTAGGCAGCCAACCCTTAACCTTGGAGTTTAAAAATCTGAGGGCTTACCATTTGAATTTCAATGGAGAAGTTAGGACATTATACAGCAATCACTCCTATTCCACCCTTAATACCAAATCTTGGGATATGAATCACAAAATAAAGTTATAGCAAATCACATGTCAAGAGAGCAAGGAAAATAACCAAATAGATTTTGACTAACATATCCACTGCAGAAAGAACACTGTGTTACATCTAAGACAATTAAGGAATCAGCATTGCCAGGGAGCCATGGGATGCTGGAACTGTGATTTTCCCTAAATGTATCATAGGGATGCTTTAATGTTCATAAGAATTGGAATAAAGGCAAAGGGAAATGACTACCATCTTCCTGTAAGATTAGTGGAAATTCATGTTAGGATTTTCAATTAAACATGGTGCATTAAATACATGCATTCATATCTCTTCTGTCTGAAAGACCACCAGTACAAATAAGTATGATAAACACACACCACCACCACCATCACCACAATCCCCCACCCCAAGTAAAGGAGACGAGAGCCACTTAGAAATAGAAAAGTCTTGGAAGATGTGGATGTAGGAGTTGTGACTGCTAGAGTAGAGCTGAGGAAGCTAAACTCCAAGTACTGACAGGGGGAGGCCCAGTGAGAAGCGAGCCAATTCACACCACAGAAACCTGGAAGTTCTCAGGAACCTGAGTGTTAGGTACTTCAGAAGACATAGGTTAATTATGGAAATGAAAACAGGGGACTTGCGGAGAATTATAGAAAGAAATTTTGTAATACTATGTCTTTTCCCCTCTCACCAATCCCACCTCTCCCCTTCCTTCTTCTGAACAAGATATTTATTCATGAGAGAGAGAGAGAGAAAGAGAGAGAGAGAGAGAGAGAGAGAGAGAGAGAGTGTGTGTGTGTGTGTGTATGGTGCTGGGGACGGAACCCAAGGCCTCATACTTGCGGGGCAAGCACTTTTCCCCTGACCTACATACCCAGTATTTTTAATTTAATTTAATGTTTATATATATATACATTTTTTAAAGTTGTTGATGAACCTTTATTTTATTTATTTTTTATGTGGTGCTGAGAATCAAACCTAGTGTCTCACACATACTAGGCAAGCACTCTACCACTGAGCCACAACCTTAGCCCCTTAATTTTATTTTAAGATGTCCAGGCTGGCCTCAAAGTTGTGATTCTCCTGCCTCAGCCCCTCTAGTAGCTGGAATTACAGGTGTGTGCCACCACACAGGCTATTCTCTGAAAATTTTGAACATAAGAGGCTCCCCATTCCAGAATATCAGCACATGCTAGATCTTAGGAGAGGATGGGAGGGAGATGCTCTGTTCAAAACAGGGAGACAGTAAAAATCAGTCTACAAGTGGAGAGTGCCTCAGCCCCTCCTTTCCCGGCACTCAGAGCAATGGCAGCCAGGGTTGTGGCACTCACACCGAAGACTGGGGTCTTTGTCTATGGAAGAAACTTTAAGATTCCGAAGAAAAGATCTGTAGATCCTGACATTTTCAGAGCTCCATTTAAAAAGAAAGTGCTGGTTTGGATATGGTTTGTGTCCAAAGATTCATGTGCCAGAAGCTCAGTTCCCATTGTAACATTACTGAGAGGTGGTGGGATCGTTAAGAGGTGGCGCCTACTGGAAAGTGCTTACATCACGGGGTGCCACCCTCAGAAGGGATTAATAACCATCTCACAAAAAGTGGGTCAGGTCTCCCAAGAACCAGTTGTCATAAGTGAGTTTGCCTTCCTCCGCTTGCTCTCTTACTTCCTCACTCCATGACTCTGCTCTTTTCTGTGTCTCTCGCATGTATTCCTGCCACACAATGCCATCTGCCATGAGGCCCTCGCCAGAAGCTGATATGAGTGCATTTGGATCTCCAAAACTGTGAGCTAAATAAATTTCATTTATTTGTAAAGTACCCACTCTCAGGTATTTTATTATGGCAATACAAAATGGACTCGGACAGACAACTTACTGCCTGATCTCTCTAGAGCAGAGCCTACTATTTAACAAGCCCCACCTCTATACGTTTCAATGGGTTCTATAGTATTTCAATCTTAAATTTGATCAGACAACTAAAAATCACCAGGTATTTAAGGAAGACTTTCAAGATGAAAAGAAAAAAACATACATAATAAAAGAACTTGGAGGAAGTATATATAACACATAGAGAATTAAAAAAAAAAAAAAACTTCTAATGTCCTCAAAGATATGGGAAGATTGTTTCATAGACAAGAACAGGATATTGTGAATGGATAATTGGAGAACAGAGAAAGTGCCTACTATGGTTTGGATATGAGGTATCCCCCCAAATCTACTGTGTTAATGCAGGAATGCTCAGAGATGAAACAATTGGACCCGAAGAGCTGTAATCTAATCAGTCCATCCTAGTTTGAATGGACTAGCTGGGTGGTAACTATAAACAGAGTGTGGCTGGAGAAGGAGGGTCACTTGAGGGTATGTCCTGGAAGGGTTCATCTTCCCTGTGGCCATCTCTGCTTCCTGGCTTCCATGAGGTTAGTAGTGTTTCTCTGCTCACCCTTCCACCATGACGGTTTACCTCACTTTGGGTCCAGAGCAGTGGACTTGGCTGACCATGAACTGAACCTCTGAAACTGTGAGCCAAAACAAACTTTTGCTCTTCTAAGTTGTTCTTATCAGGTATTTTGATCACAGTTATGAAAAACTGACTAATGTAGTGCCCTTGAAAATTTAAACCATGATAGTCAAAATTAAAGATCCAATAAAGATGGAAGATGAAATCTCTCTCAGAGAGTTGATGAAGAAGACAAAAGATAGGCAATTAGAAAGAAAAGACCAAAAGGGTTAATCCAGAAAGTTTCTACATCTGAATAACAGAAGTTTAAGAAAGACTGGAAAAAATTTAAGTGGGGAAGAAAATTTTAAATAGATAATGTAGGATATTTCTCAACACATTATTCACTAGACTGAACATGTGTTCAAGCTAATGAATAAAAAGGACTCTCACTAAGTCACATTTTAATTTACAATGGTGATTACCCTAGGACTAAAGAGAAGAGTGTTGAAGTTTCCAGAGAGAGAAAAAAGGATGGGTAAAAAGTGAGACTCCAAGGAGTGCAAAGCAGAACAGTACCACCTTTATCAACAGGGACATCAGAATCTAGAGGACAACAGAGCATGCCAATAAATTATGTCAAAAGGTTATAGAGTTCTATATGCAAACTGTCAAGTGCGAGGATAGAATAACAGTATTTTTAGACATTCGAGGTCTCAAACACTTCACGTTCTAAGAGTTTTATCTGAGAAACTACAAAGAATATACTCTACCAAAATGAGGGTATAAAACTAAAAGAAGACATGGAATTCAGAAACCGGGATCTGTGCCAACCTGGAAATTCACTGTTCAGACTCCCTTGAGAAAATGACTTGCCACCCAACTGAAAGTTGTGTATCAGCTGACAGTCTCTAGTTGGTCACTCCTTTGGGACTTGCCTCAATTTTTGAGCCAAGGTCACATTCTTCTTGGGGTGGCCCTTAGTAAACAACTGGGCAAGGTGTTGACCAAAGGACCTACCCATTTCTACCCATTGTGGAGTCTCTCTAAAGGACACTGCTTGCACTGGCTCTCCCCACTGTGCTGGTGAATTCTTTGTCAGGTTTGCAACATAGGTGAACAGCTCCCCTGCCAATCCTGTTCTCCCCTTTTCCTTTCATAGGTAGTATTCCTCAATCAGTCTTTCACACTCTTAACTTTTAGTGTCTCCTCAAAGAACCCAAACTGGTGCAGAACATAAAATGGGAAAAAAGAAAAGAAAAATCCTAGAATAAGGGTTTTGTAGCAGGCCTTAAGAGTAACAAGTCTGATTAATTGAAAGACTTTAGGGTCCCAGAAAGTAACCCCCATTTTTAAAAACTGATGAGATAATCTGATAAGTTTTACTCTGTGGAAAATTGTTTTAAGAGGCATTTTACATTCTGTGGGTGAGTTCCAAAAGACACAGGGACAAGTACAAGGCTAAAAAAAGAAAAGGCAAATAATAACTACAGGTAAGACAAAAGGTTGTAAAAAAAGAAGAAGTACAATGATACTACACTATTTGACATACCTAGGAACATTAAAATGTAAAAACTATCAATTTAACCGAAAGAGATGTGCTATTGTATTGGGGGTAGGGCAAATATTGTACTAGAAGAGGTACCAAGAGTGCTGAGTTCTCATCTTATTAATTAGAAAGTCAAGAGACAATGTCTAAAATTGTTATGTCAGTAATAGAAGTGTTAAGTATGGCAAATGTCAGGAGAAATGGAAGAAGATCAAGGTTGCTATCTCTGGAGCATGGAATGAAGTATAAGGTGGAGGAATGCTGTCCTCCTTCACAAGTATGGTGTAGTTTAACTTTGAGCCTTCAGATAAAAAGTTTTTAAAAAATCACTTTACAGGACTGGGGTTGTAGCTCAGTGGTAGAGCACTTGCTTAGTATGCGTGAGGCACTGGGTTTGATCCTCAGCATCACATACAAATAAATAAAAAATATTATATCCATATTAAACAACATCACTTTACAAAGAGAAGGAAAACTCATAGGCAGGAAGTAGAAACCTCATCAACAGGTACTGGTGCCCAGTAGGAGTCTATAGAGATACTGAGAGAAGAACTGGGCGGCATGATGGTAGCCTGAGATTGCCCTCGTCCCAGGCACCATCCCTTGTGAGGTGTGTGGCAGGTGCAGGAACCCTCCAGTCAGACAAGGTGTCTGAAGGTCTAAGGCAAGAGTCCCTGATCAGTAAGTTCTTCACTCATTCATTCTACCCACCATTTTGTCAAAGTTGGAATTCCCTGGCCTGATCAGGGAATATTATTGATCCTAGAATTTACTTATTGGAAGAGAAGAGAAACAGAGTTATTTTCAGCCATCTGACTAGGGAAAGTCCACATACAATAGTGAAAGAATGAAAAGAATATACCAAATTCAGTGGGCTGCTTTGGTCAGAAAATATTTTAAAATTGCTGCCCAGAGGTTAGAGTTGGTGATAATGAGAAACCAGGCAGGTTTGAACAGGAATTTAAAAACAGGCTGCAGAGGAGGAAAGTTCCAGTAGGTCACACTACAGAAGAAATGCTGTGTTTGCTTCCTGTACTGATGAACAGATTGTGATAGGAAGATTAGGGACTGCTTGCTCCAAAGGTGTGGTGAGGGGAGCCAGACAGAAGTCGCATAAACAAGCAGACAGAGGGAGATGGGGAGAAAGTGTGAAAGGTATCTCCGGTGGAGACTTTCAGGAGAAACAAACAGTTCACATCAGCTCACGTGGTGATGTCTGGCAAAATGATCCTGGAGGAAACCAGAGACGTCAGCCCCGAAGTTAGGTTTTGTGTGTGAGAGTGGTATAAAAGCAATAACAGGTTTTCACTTTTTTTCTTTTGAAATTTTGAAATTTCTACCTTTATTCAGTTTTGGTGAATTTCATTATAGGTTCCTGGAAGTTGCAGAGAGAGTACAGAGAGGTCCCTTGTATCCTTCACCCAGCTTCCCCAATGTAACTGTAGGTCCCTTGTATCCTTCACCCAGTTTCCCCTATGTAACTATAGTACAACCTCAGAAACATGAACATGATATTGGTATAACGTGTGTATATGGTTCTATTCCATTCCATCAGGTGCAGATTCCTGAAATTACAACCAGATCAAGATATAGAATATTCTATCATCAAAAGATCTCCCTTAAACCACCCTTTTAGAGCTACAAATACTACCCCTTTTCCCTGCTATCAGTAATCCCTCACAATCACTAATCTGTTCTCCATCTGTAACAGTGTCAGTCAGTTTCCCATTACTCTAACAAATAACTGAGATCATCCATTTATAATAAGAAAAATATTGCTTTGGTTCACAGGTTTGAAGGTTCCAGTCATCCATAATCAGGTGGATCTGCTGCTTCTAGGCCTCTGATGAGTGGGTAACCCTGCCATTCCTGGCAGGAATGTGTGTGGGAGCAAATTCACTCATTCACAGTGGAACTCAGAAAAGAGGAAGAGGGAAGGGCTGTGGTCCCACCATCCCTTTCAAGGGTGCACCCCCATTACCTAAGGCTTCCTACCAGGCCCCACCTCTTAAAGGTTCCCCCATCTCCTGATAGTGCCACCAGCTGACGACTGCATCTTTAACTCAAGGATCTTTGGGGAACATTTTATTCAAACCATCGCAATAATCTTGACGTTTTGAGAATGTAATATAAACAGATTCAGATAACATGTGGCTTTTTTTTTTTTTTAACCAGGGATTAAACTCAGGGGTGCTTACCCACTGAGTCACATTCCCAGCCATTTTTTAAAATATTTTATTTAGAGATAGAGTCTTGTTAAGTTGCTTAGGATCTCACTAAGTTGCTGAGGCTGGCGTTGAACACACAATCCTCCTGCCTCAGCCTCCCCAGTTACTGGTATAGGCATGTACCACCATACCCACTAGCATGTGGCCTTTTATGATTTGTATGCGTGTATCAATAACTGAACACAATGTTTTGCTTAACTATTCAGCTATCGAAGGACATTTTGGTCATTTCCAGTTTGGGGCTATGACAAGTAAAGCTGCAGTGTAACTCATGTCCAGGTTTTGTGTGGACAGAAAACTTCATTTATCCGGGATGAATTCCCAGGAGTTTACTCTGCATCCTCTTACACAGTAAGAGCATGTTTAGTTGTGTGAGGAACTGCCATAGTACTTCCTGGAGTGTCTGTACCATTCTGCATTCCCACGAGCAGTGTAGGAGCCTCCCTGCGTCCTCACCAGCGATCGGTATTGTCATATTTATCGTTTATAAAGATCAGAAACTTTCTGGGACCTTCCCTTTTTCCCTTAAATAAAAAAAAAAAAAAAAACAATGTCGTGAGTATGTAGAAAATCCATGTAAGTTCAAGGCATAATAAAAATGACACCTGTTAACAAA